>NC_051051.1:2491110-2653610 GCF_904848185.1 Acanthopagrus latus | reverse complement strand
GGAGCACTACGTAGTTTTGGAGAAGAAATTCACACTCAGAATATGAAATTGTGACGTCCTTCGCGAGGACGTTTGTTTATTCAGTCGTGAAAACAGATAGAATCCGTCACTTCTGATTAAAAAGTCTTCCCCAACACTACAGACGGCTCCTTTAACGAGCCAGTTTAACACATATGAACTCTGTCAAAATCAGTAAACAGCCAATCAGAGTCATTAGCAGGGTCGCTGATAGCTCGTGCCCAGGAGAAGATGATCTCCAACGACCCCCCCGAAGGTTTGATTGGTCCTTCTGTGTGATTTCTTGACCCGGGGCCCGGATCACTGACCCGGTGTTCCACCTCATCAGCAGACCTGGTTATTAGTGAAGCCACGAGAACATGAACACTGGAAAACACTGACAGTCAAACCAGAACCCCTGAAGTGTGACGCTCTTATTAAAGGTGCACTATTCTGATCTGAAATGAGGTGATAATACAAACTCAGGAATATTTATCTGATGAATATCTTTTCATAGCTACATAAACAATCTGTCCCAGAACACAGTTTGAAGCTGGAACGGTTCTGAAAATAGAAGCAAAGTAAAAACATACAAATTAAATTTGTTTATCGGTTTATTAAGTCATGAAAGTCAGTCAAAGAGGATTCAATTATTAAAATTTCTTTGCCAAAACTACACAGTGCACCTTTAATAATCATATTTAGTTTCCTCGAGTTCCACATGTAAATGGAAAAAACTTAAAAGAGCTCCAACAACATCTCCAAAAACAGTCCAGCTGGTTATTAAGAAGAAGAAGAAGAAGCTGCAGACGGCATCATTGTGCAGTGAGTCATGTGGGAAAACAGCCCAGCACGATGTTAACTTTACAAACCGAGTCTTGTCTGAAAATGATGTAACGTCAAACTCTAAAGGAAACAGAGAGAGGGCAGCGTGATGCACAGAGACCTGTTTCTGATGAATGATTCAGTGCTTTCAGCCCAGGTGCTGAATGGTAACTACTACCGGATCAGTTCTGGTTCAGCTCAGATCATTTATGTGGAGTAAAAGTGGAAATACTATAAATACTCCATAACAAGTAAACGTCCTGAATCCTAAATGTTGCTCTCGCAGAAGTAAAGTGGTGTTATTGTTGGCACAAAGACAAACTGATCGCTTCCCAGTTTCCCTCTGAGTGTCAAACAACAAACAACACGAGTTCATTCATTCAGTTGTTGTATAATGGAGACACGATCATTAGTTCAGTCTCTGATGGAGACGTGATAGCAGGTAGAAATGGTGCCAGGCTGCCAGTCTGACTGCATCGACAGCCGGCCTTCATGTTCCTGTTTACAGAGAACCAATCAGATGGTGCCGTTACTCTGCAGACAGCAATCAGCATTTACTCAATAACCATCCAGTAAAGCAAAGAGCTTGTCTACTGACCGTGCTAACAGCTCACCCAGTGCTGCTCTTTCATAATATCACTCCTCTGCTCCGCTAACTCCGCTAACTAACAAAAGGCAGTGACAGTTGGCAGCAGTTAGCGGTTACCATGGTGATATGCTTTGTAGGAATTCAGGCGGCCAATTCTGCATATTGCACCTTTAAGTTTTAACAGTTCAAAATGACTCGTCTGCTTTACTTGATTAATTTGAAAGTCACTTTGTCAAACTGCACAGTGAACAGTGATTCCCTCTGATATCTAATGGGGTGGGGATGAATAATAAATGTAGTATAGAATTGAAAATACTCAAATAAAGTACAAGTATATCAAAACTTGTGTTCCACCTCTGTTTCTGATCCAAACCCTGGTTCTGTCCCACTCCAGCTGTCCAGTGTTTCTGTTATATTAACGTTATAACTACATGTGATTCTGTCGGACTTTAAAAATATTTGCCTGTTTACGAGCGGCGACACTTATAGCTTTTATTTTGACTCTCGCTCTCTCCACATGTTTGGGTCGGACAGCAGAGTTCCAGATGTTAAGCTGAGAGGCTGTGAACCACTGAGGAGTGGAGAGGAAGAGGAGGAGGAGGAGGAGGGGGAGGAGGAGGAGGAGGAGGAGGAGGAGGAGGAGGGGGAGGAGGAGGAGGGGGGGGGGAGGAGGGGGGGGGGGGATACAGGAAGTATCCCACGGTATCCACGGTAACCTTGACATTCCATCCTGACCGAGTTCCCTGACATCTCCCACAATTCACTCTGCTCCTCTCCTCCAGCCATAAAACACACACACACACACACACCACACACACACACACACCACACACACACACACACACACACATTATGATTATATATCTATTATTTTGTCACTTTGTGTCTAATATATCATCTGTTCTCTCAGTGACCCAACCCACGTCACAACCACACACACACACACACACACACACACACACACACACACACACACACACACACACACACACACCCTTCCAGGCGAAGATATAATGGGGTGTAAGCTGAGATGTCTGAGATTAGCCGACAAAAACAAAAAAGAAGACTGTGCTGTAAAGATACTATAACGTCCTGCACACACACACTCACACATACAATCACACACACACATACACACACATACACACACAAGTGACGCAGTTGTGTGTAGCTGTCGATCATGAGGCTTTTTTGCACTTCGGGTCTGCGATTGGAAACACACAGCCGAGCACAAACTGAGATTTCTTGGCACTTTGAAATCGCTCCATCAAAGCTCACTTTGAGACACAAGTGTTTATCCACTTCATACGATTTCTCCAAAACACAAAAACAAGTGGGGGAGGTGCAGGAGAGCGAGGACGAGCGGAGCTGAGTCCTTAAAGCTGAAAGTGTGAATTAAGATGTTCGACTTCACAAGATGTCTGCAGCAGAGTACACACACACATCGCATACGTGACGTCAAAGCTGTTAAATCTGCACAGTTTGTTTATAATTTAGGTTCATTTTTGAATGTTTCAAACTATAACAAACCTCTCTGACATATATCTCCTCTAATAAATATCTTTTAAAGCATCTTATTGTTTGTTAACAGTCAAACAGATATAAACTACAGTGTAATCCACTTTAAATTTACCATGTATTAGTGTTTGTTGCTATAAAAGATGTTACATCATACACAACATCTGTTTCCTGGAAGACGAAACAGCAGCACTGATGAAAGACTTTAATCTGTTTTGTTTAAAAGGGTTTGTAAGGAGTCCGGAAAACATCTGCCACAACTCTGTTATCATTTAAGTGGAGTGAAAAGCATGTGTAAAGCTACAACTGCTAAAGCTAACAATCAGTTATTCCCTAAAAATATCAGACATGCACACATGCAAAGCCTGTTCTTTAATATTTTAAAAGTAATAAAAAAATGATGAAATGAATGAAAATCGTTTCACATAAAACACATTTTTTACTCTAAATCTGATCACACTGAATTATATTTTACCACAATCTCATTTTAAACAACTTGTGCTTCTATAAGACTGTGAGTAGATTCTACTTTCTGTACCGGTGGTCGTTATCTTCTGCTGGTTACAACAACAACAACAAGGAAAAAAAAAAAAAAAAGGATGAGTGGTTTCTGCAGAGTGACGAGAATCAGCCCTCCGTCTGACACACACACAGACAAACCTGCTCACACAGGGTTAAAACAACTGCCAAGAAGAAATCAGATTAAAATGAGGTTGGATCTCGTTTCAGTTTTTCTCTGTCACTTTTTTCTTTGCACATGACCCATTTTTCTGAGCTGCTGCTGCTGCTGCTGCTGCAGGAGAGACGGGGAGGGAGGAGAGGGAGGAGGAGGAGGAGTAAGGGAGGGATAACTTCAGTCCTCCACCGCGACAGAAAGACAGGAAGGAAGAAAGACGCAGACAGACAGGTAAAGGAAGAAGTGGCAGTAAAAATGACTGCCTCCGCTAGTAAACAGCTCTGTGTTTTGCATTACGTAGAGGAAACGCACACACTCGTCTGAGCGCTGCATGTTCACTCCAGTCTGATGTGCATGAGTGTGCATGTGTGTGCATGAGTGTGCATGAGGGTGCATGAGGGTGCATGAGGGTGCATGAGTGTGTGCACGTGCCCAAATCTGCCAGACATGAGGTGGTAACAGAGCAGCTGATGTGCTTCTATGCCTCCGACTGCACAGGTCAGCGAGTACATCACTGAAGTGCACATGCAGGTGTAAACGAGACGTGTGTGTGTGTGTGTGTGTGTGTGTGTGTGTGTGTGTGTGTCTGTGGATCTTTAATTCCTGCAACTTTCATCCATTTGCCACCAAACGCAGAGTTTCAAATGTCTCCCTCCGTCTTCCACCAGACGCCATCAGTTCTATCTGAGGAGCGTCAATTTCAGGAGTGACAGCGGATCATCTTCACTCACAGACATCCTGCCATTCACACAGGTCAACACAGCCCCTCATCCAGTGTGTGTGTGTGTGTGTGTGTGTGTGTGTGTGTGTGTGAGAGAGACAGACAGTACCTGTCGATGATGACGGGGTCCGAAGGTGTCTCGTTACGGTTCCCGCAGCTCTTCTTGTCACAGCACCGACTACGAGACGAAGACAGCAGAAGAGTCAGAGAACAGACGGTGTGAGTTCAGATTTACAGAATAATCCAGTTTGTGCTTTTGTCTGTACTGACGACTTAACGCCCGTCTCTGTTTCGCACAAATTGATCAGATCAGTTTGAAACAGGCCAACAGGAAGAGACTGCGGCGTCCACACTGACAGCACGGGTATAAAAATAGGCGAATGTGACATGAACAGTGAGCGTGAGGCAGGATCTGACAGAGACGAGACGAGTTTTCAGGGGAGAAGTCGGCTGGTGAGGTTCGCCACGAAACAGATCCATCACCAGGTGATCACCTCAGTGATCTGTGACACTGGATCTGTTCAAGCTTCAGTTAACAGTTCCTGCACATTATAATAACAGTTTGCCTGAGGACGGTGTGAACAGATGTGCATCCAGCTGCTCCTGACCGACCATCAGTGAGTCTGCATGTATTGACCATTGTATTCACCATAACTGTGACTCTGATCTGTCGGGAGCTGAGGAGCCACAGAGTCACAGAGGTCGGAGGTCAGGCTGGATGAAACGGTCATCATGAAAGTGTCCGTTTCCTGTTTCCTGCCGTCCGCCAACATTAGTTTCTTGTTTATAACTGTAACCACGATGACGTCCCCTTCGTCTAAACACACCAGTCATTTCTGTCAAAGTTTGAGTTTTTGGTTTTGCTGTTTCCTGTTTTATTTTGAAGTTCTGTCGTCCTCCGTCTGTTTTCCTGCCCCGACCCTCGTCTGTTCTGTTTTGCTCTTTCGTTCTCGTGTCTCTGCGTCCTGCGTTTCTGCTCTTTGCTTCCTGATTCTTCGCATTATTTCTGGTTTGTTCTTTGCTTTTGTGTCTACGTTTGTGTCCTCTGTTTGTTTAACTGTTGACTGTTTCAACTCAAACCACCTGGAATCTGAACCAAACCACAGCTTTGTCACATTGTTAAACAAGCGTCTCGTTCAGCCGTTCTTTGTCACGGTTTTCAACACTTTCCTTTCTTCTTCCACGACCATTAAAACATCCCCTGATCGAGCACTGGTTTCTGATGTCCAGATAAGTTGGTGACTTATCCAGCAAGTCTGACAAATCTTTTAGTAGAATACACATTCGGTCATTTAGCTAAACAGCACAGAACAAAGAAACGATGGCTCAGATTAAGATCTATTTGACTTTTCAAAGTGAACTGATCATGGAAAGAGGCGAGGACTGTTTCATAACGTCTGCAGTGGCTCTGGAGCTGCTTCATCATAATCTGAGAGGGAGAAAATATCCCCTGATGATGTCATAGTGATGTCATCAGTGCATTTCAACAGAACGTGTTGTGCACGTGTTGCAAACTAGACGTGGCATCTAATGAAAGTTGCATTATGGGACATGTTTGTGGATCTTAAAGTGGCTTTTTGTAACAATTTGCAGCAAATTTAAAGGTGATGATCTCTCTTTTACTCTCCACAGAGCTCCTTCAACCTGAAACACTAAAAACTGTGACTGACCTTTAATTAATGATCTCTAATATTGAAGCTTTCTGGTTTTATGTGAGTGCAAACACCAAATCACGAGCTCCGTTTCTGTCGTCTCCTGGGTGCTTCTTCAAAATCGACACTGAATTTAATCTTGAGGGAATATCTGGCGTGTGAGAAAAGCTGTAAAACTTCCACTCCATCCTAATTATGAACAGGTGGAGAAGGATTGAGGAGGCCTGAGGCTCAAACAGGAGTGGGTGGGACACACACACACACACACACACACACACACACACACAAACTGGCATGTGCTCCAAGATTCACACATATGTACGACGAGTCTGTCAAAGCTTTCTTGCGTGCATCAATTATGGATAAAGATGTAAGCAGGAGGGGAAGGGTGAGGCCGGGGGGGTGGAGGAGTGAAAGGGTGAGCGTGGGAGGGAAAGCTAAAAAACAAGAGGCTGGGAAGAAGAAGAGGAGGAGGAGGAGGAGGAGGAGGAGGAGGAAGGGGCGACAAGCTCAGGTTTCCCTCCGTCACAGATGGCAGGGGTGGAAAGAAAGAGGCTGATACGTTACACCTCACACATTGTCTCCACTATCTGCTGCTCGGCCTCGCGCTCCGACCCCGCTGTCACTTCCTTTCTGCCGCTCAGTGAACTGGGTCACTCCAGAACAGAACAGAGCAGCACCGGGCGAGGAGGAACCAGGCGATGAGGGGAGAACAGGGGGGAGGCTGAAGATGAGGAGGGGAGATTAAGGTTGGACAGCCGAGGAAGAGGAGACGGGAGCGGAGTGGAGGGGAGGCGGGACGGAGGTAATGTAGCACTTATTGCTCTGGATCCTGGTGATCTAATCATCTCCCCTCCTCCCACCACACACACACACACACACACGCACACACACACGCACACGCGCACACACACACACACACACACACACACACACACACACACACACACACGCACACGCACACACACACACACACACGCACACACACACACACACACACACAGACACACACACACACACACACACACACTTTTAAACAATGGAGCATCACCCGGAGATAGAGCCCGTTTTCACATGTTCCTCATGTCACAATTAAAGCAGTAAATGTTTACAGAAGCAATTTTTGTATTTTTGCAAATACATTTTTTTGGATATATTTGTTTTATGTTGTTTGTACAGATGCGCTGCAGCTTCCAGAGGTGGTGAACGGGCTCATCTATACATTACTATAAACTGTGACACTCTGTGTCAGCACTGATCCACAATCAGTCCAACGAGGGAAAGAAGAAAAGTGTATCGGAGGAAATCCCCGTTGATCATCAATTATTCACGTGTCAATAATCAAGTTCCAGCTGCTGAAACTTGAGGATTTGCTGATTTTTTTTCTATTTTGTATCCGTGTAATTTAAATGTTTGGATTGTTGGTAAAAAAAAAATCTGAAGACGTCATTTTCAGTTCATGTTGTCGACCACAGTCGTTCCTGTAGATCCAAACTCTTCAGATACGTTTTGTATCAGATGTGATGTATTGATTACTGATTGCGTTCGTCTGTTCCTCTGTGGCTCTTCCTCCATTTGTTTTCTTCTCCTCTTCCTGCTCACCTGTGTCCCCAGTGCACCTGTTTCCTGTCTCCTCCCCAGTCTGACCCTTCTGCTCTCTGATGACCTTTTTTCTACACTTTTGTTGCTCACATTTGCATTTCTGGACTTTGTTCTGACGTTCTGACCCGCCTGCTTCAGTCTCTCTTGTGTCTGAGTCTCTTTTTCATAAGTCTGACAGATTTCACTGATAACTTCTTTTTTAAGAAAACAATAAACATCTTGTGTTCATAATTTCTTTAAAAATAGGACAGTGAATGAGTTTGATGATCATTGAGTATCGTACAGCATTTCAATATAAAAGTAATTCTCGTTTTCAAGAAGTAATTAGTGCATCTTGTGCCCTGATGAAGACCCTCCAGGTCTGAACTGGTCGGTGTCTCATTGTTCTGTGAGCAGCCGCGTTTTGAATAAAACGCTTTTAACCCATTCGAGTGTTTTCATTGCTGCTTCACGCTCGAGCGCCTGAAGTCTGTTTATTCCTGTCGTGTGCTTTTCTTCAACAGCACCTGCGTTCTGCTCGAGTTTGGTGGTGTGCAGTCAGTCCTCGAGGGCCGCCGCCTCTGAAACGTGCTCACATTCCTCCTCTATTTCTTTAACTGCCTTAAAACCACAGCTGGTCAGTCGCTACAGATGTGGAGCCAGATCACGTCTTCACTCGCAGAACTTTATCTAAAATTCACTTTCCGAGGAAACCAAATGTGTCTGAATGTCTTTAAAATGATGCACAAAACATCTACAGGCAGAAGACGACAACAGTGTGTTAAATACTGCGACTGATTTGAACCAACGTCTGTGCTGAACAGGATCTGAACACCGAGTCGCCTCTTTTGTCTCTCTGGACTGAAACCATTCATGTGTTCGTGCCGGCGCTCCAGCCAGGTTTGTGACGACGGTCTGCACGGTGGCAGATTGGCTGGGAGCATATGGCTAATAGCACCGCCGTGACAATGAGCCACACTGATTAATGGACGCCCTGAGCTCTTTGTGCGTGTGCGTGTGTTGTGTGTTGTTGTGTGTTGTGTGTGTGTGAGGCCCCCGCTGCAGAATCAGCATGTGCGAACACGAGGCAACGGCCGTAACTTTGACCTGCGCTGCCGCTGCAGACGAGCGAGTGTTTACATTAGACATCGGAGGACTTTCTACAGTACGAGTTCACGCAGACATACATATGCAAAGAGGAGCGTATTCATGTCCGTAATAACAATAATGTGCGATAAAATCTGCTGCCAAATACAGTTTATTTATAAATTCCTCGTGAGCCACATCAGAATTTCAATGGGTTTACCGTGAAGCTCTGCAGCTGAACAGCCTGAGGGTTATTCAGAGAGCTATAGAATAAAATATTAGTGCGCCTGATTTCACGGCTAAAATCCTGCTTGTGCATAAAGATGAACCCCGATTTATATTGTTACGGTTAAAAGTTGTTCAGTGACAAGGTCGGGGGAATAAGAACAACTTAATTCATGTGCTAAATTTGAATTTTTACAACTGTGTGTGCGCGGGAGGAAGCGTGCATATGCATACTGTGTGTGTGTGTGTGTGTGTGTGTGCGTGTGTGTGTGTGTGAGACCCTGCCTATATTTTATAGTCAGATTGTGGAGGAAGGCCCATTTGTTAGCCATGAAACAACAGGAGGGTTCAGACTGACTAATGAGTTTCTCTGTGTCCTAATTAACCAGGCGTCACACACACACACACACACACACACACACACGCACATGCAAGCACACGCACACACGCACACGCATGCATTCACTCACACGTTTCCTATTGTATAGCATAGGTTGGTAAAATGCCTCTATAAATAGAACTCTTTGCTCCCAACCTACTTCCGAAGAAATTCATCTTTAGATTATAATTAAAGCGACGACTCTGATAGCTAAAACTCATCTTCCTCAACAGATTCGGCTCCGTGTGTCTGTGTACGTACGCGTCTGTGTGGGGGGGTTAATAAGGGTGACAAAATAAGAAATGTATCGAGGACAGAGAGGTGACTGGTGGGAACTTTCTTCAGACTAACAAAGTGCGCTGCTGGAGAGGAGAGAGAGTCGGAGCTGCAGGATGAAGGTGTGTTCTCACCTGCACATGATCTCGTGTGTCAGCAGCACTCTGCACATCTCGGGGTTTTTGTCTTGGCCTTCATAAACAATCGCCTGGAGAAGAGAAGATGTAAGGAGAGAGAGGAAGACAGTAAGTAAAGGCAAATGTTAACAGCAAATATTAAGAATGGGGGAGAATAAAAGAGCATTTTGTTGTTGTCGTGTTCTTCTGTTCACAAGATATGATGGGGGCGTCACACCTCGGCAAGACAGCGACCAAGTCTTTTCATTTTTTGCAACCATCGGGTCAGCGGGTCAAACTTTAAGTTGAAATGTATAATTTCAGCATTTTTCCTGGTAGTTGCTGAGTTAATTTAGTCACTTAAAGTAAGTAAATGAGCTTATAGTAGTCCATATATCATAAATTTCTAATTTCACACTGAATACAAGCAGGTGGTTCATAATCCTGTTTGATGACGTTGTGCCAATCAGAGCCTCTGATGGCCGTCAGCCTCCGTCTGCATCAGAGCGCGGAGGCATGACAGACGTATTTGCATGTTTTCAGACCGCTGCACTCGACATGAACCAGCGCTGCTGAGCAGAGACACAGTGATGATGTTAAACCAGGAGAGAAACTGAAGCCTCGCTGTACAAAGACTCTCCTCTGGTTACTGCAGTGACGCTGGCTGAGTGTCGCTGAGGAAACAGGTTCGATCCCACTTCACCTGAGAGAACCAGCGCTAACACCTCCACTTCACATGCACACACTCACACCTACTGCCTGCACTGTGTCTGTCGCCCCTCACACGCAAACACTTTGTTCACCTTGTTATAGAAAAAAAAAATAGACTAAGGAAATAACGAGCACGTCTCGTCTGCCGACATGCTGATCAGCTGAGCGAGAAGTTAAGAAGAGGATTGTTGTGTGTTCACGGAGCCGCGGCCGGCCGCAGTTTCAGCTCCTCAGCTCGAGCTTCACCCGCCGCCGTGGTGAAAAAACTCCTGGTTCTGGTGTGGAAGCTCAGAATAAAGTGAAAGCAAAATGTCACACACCGCTAAGCTATCTATCAATCAATACGCACGGCCCGTCTGTCTTTGGTCTATTCCAGTCTGTTTGATCTGTCGCTCCAAACTCCAGCAAGTCTCTCCGAGTGACACGCTCGCTTTTCTCTGAGAACGGTGAAGAAGTTTCACTGTCCTCTTTAATAGTCTTCAGTCGGGGTTCAGACTACCTGCTGCCATCCAGCCAACAGCACTGTGAGTTTATAAATGAGGCTCATTTAGCCGAGTGAAGGATTGAGAGCACTGAACAATATGCAGCGCCTGAAAACAGAACGTACTCACGGGTGATTTCTCCAACAGAAGAGACTGGATGGACACAAGCTGAAGGTTTCTGACTGGGTTTAAGGTCCAGTGTGTTCAGACTGAGACATCACCTTAATCATAACCAAACTGCAACCGTACGTCAAGACAAACAACCTCTTCAGTCGTTCAAAAGATTGGACTCAAATAATTAAAAGCTTGTGGAGACAGTGGATAAGAAAACTAAGGACCGACCTTTGGAAGACTGATATTATAAAAACCTTGTGGCCCATCAGGGGCCCCAGGGTGATCATGCTCCATATGGGGCCCAGCATGATCCGACGCCGCAGACCGAGCCCCTCATTTGTAGAAACTACAGCCCGACATGGACCTCAGGAAACAGCATTAACAGAGAGCAGCGACCGGAGCTGTTCAGTCTGAGGGCCCCATTACAATATTGTTGTAGCCTAAAGCGTTCCATACTAATAACCAGTTGTCTCCAGGACCCTCTGTGTTTTCTGGAATTGGAGCCCACATTTGTTTCAGGGCCCGGGGCCCCTGTCAGTCACGATTTCACATGCATGTGCATTTACATTCCAGCTGAAGAACCTCTGCAGGGAATTTACCCACACTGGAGTCTGCAGAAGGGCTCCTGGTGGTCCAGGACTGCAGCGCTGTGCACGCATCAGTTGTGTAATATGAAACAAAAATAATCTAATCACAAAGCAGGAAGTGAGCCAGAGTGTCAAAAGAGAAGCTGAACATGATGGCAGAGAAGAGGCTGTTGTGCAACTTCAGGCAACCATATTGAAATCTGTTCACCAGGCTGCAGCCAAAGCAAAGACGCTGCTGTTACACCCGAGACACCCGAGACTGTTTCACTGTGATACTTTCCTCCGATGCCGTCTTCATAAAAGCAAATCAGAGTGTGGGAACTGAGCGAAAAGACACAACAGACTGACGAGGAAACGCACTTTTATAAGTTGGGTCTATGATTAGAGCTGCCTGAGAACGGAGTGGGCCGAGACAACTCCCTGAACTTTTTCCTGGACAAACATGCATCAGTGTCATCTCACCCTCTCGCTTCTTCCCTCTTTTTTTTTGCACTTTTGCTCTTTTGTTCTCTCTCACACACACACACACACACACACAGACACGGAAACGTTCACACCTCGGGCCAGGTGAATACATTCATCTTTATGAACAGAATCAGGTCTGATGCACCTGAGCAGAAGAGGTCAGAACATCTTTATATACCACGCGTCTATCTGTACCGTGACTCTCAATAATAATCATCATTACCCGCGTTTGCTTTGTCCCAGTTGACCGTAACTTTAGCGGGACAGAGGACGGATGCAGCAGGAGAGCCAAAAGTTAAATATGTCGCCTAAACTCAGCAAAGCAGCGCTGGAAACAAGCAGAAATATCCACATTCTTGTGCAGAATTTAAGACTCATCATGTCAACAAAACCAGCAAAGGAAGAAAATTAACTTTAGTTTAACTCATTGATTATTTCTACTTGCTTGATTTAAACCAATCAGTGCATCTCACGCACAGAAGACGGAACAAGATAGAAGGATGGAAACAGACTCCTGTTAGTGTCGAGTGTCGAGGTCCGACGACACCAGAACAGATTCTGAGGAGCGAGACATTCCCGACCCGCGGCTGCTGGCGCCAACAAATAATTCTCTTTACTTTCATACTTTGAGGACGTTTCAGAGCTTCTGAACTTTCTGACTTTTACTTGTGTGAAGAAGTTGAATCGATACTTCTATTTTTCTCCAGAGTCATTTCATTTATTTTTTTTACACAGGTATCTGTAACTTCTGCTCCAGGACAGAGTGTGAGTACTTCTGCCACCTCTGGCAGATGGATGGTATATTTATATAATATCCACTGCGGTGCCGTCGACTCATCTCCCTCTGTAGCAGACCTGCATCACATCCTCGCCTTGTTCTGACCCCGTTCGGACCTGAAGGGGTGTCTTACACTGCATCAAATCCTGGATTACAAAAAGCTGACAGTCACTCAGAAACTGCATTAAACTGAGGTCTGAAGTTTCTAATATCACTCGGTCTGCCCTGCTCGGTAATCTGAGACATCTGGAGCTCCAATCAGGAGCGCAAAGAATAATGTGCGGATAATATTTCCTCTTGTGTGAGCGTCTAACTTCTTCTAGCGCTCGGCCCACGTTTGTCTTGGCGTCTTCATCACGCTGTCACCTCGCCTGCTCCTCTCCCGTCTTTCATCTTCCTCCGTCTCCTCCCTCTACTCCACCTCACCGGGCCTTTCATGCAGCATCTCCGCCGCGCTCTCCTCCGCCTTTGAAGTGGCGTGACATGCGCGGCGTGTAAACAAGGAGCCGTTAAGCAGGGGAACACACTTCCTCCTGCGTTAGTGTCAGGTCGACTAGCGAGCTAGTGATCCGACAGGGCCGCGGTGACAGACGCTTTATTCTCCGGGACAGAGTCGTGATAAACTCGCGCCAACGCTCTGCTTCTGAAGACTAAGAGGAGGCCCTCTCCTCCTCCTCCTCCTCCTCCTCCTCCTCCTCCTCCTCCTCCTCCTCCTCCTCCTCCTCCTCCAGTTAACACAATCAGTGCTGCCCCTCTCACACAAAACAGGTAGACGCACAGAAATAGCAGAGTGACAGGAATAAGTGCCAGCTCAAGGTGCCAGACGATGCTTTTCTGGCAGAAGAATCACAGTCAGAACCGTGAAAGAAGGCTCGGAGATATGAGCCTGACGGAGCAGCACAACAGTCTGGACTTTAAAGGGCCCGTCTGCAGGTTCTGTCCAATAAAAAAGTGTCCACATGTACACAGTCACTGCGTCATGTATAGACTCGTAAGGACAAGAATTTAGTTTGCAATCAGATAATCAGGACGTGGAGTCAAAGTCCTGCAGTCGCTCCAACACAAGCAGCTGCTCCACCTGCACTGTGGCTCGGTGTAATCTCTCATTAATGAGGGCGTCTCTCACTGATTGGTCTTTATGAAAATGTGAAACATGTTCCGGAGGTTCATTATCCGTAATCTGAGAAATTAGTATGTTCGGCACCTGCTGTTAGTATTTAAATCCATCATAATCACGAAGGTTATCCAGTGAGGCGGCGAGCGTGTCTGATGTCATCCTCCACATCACACCCACATTCTAGTCTCGACCACTTGGGATGATGGGAAATTGTGTTTATTGAAGGTTGTTAACACCAAAATGTCTAACTGAAGTGGAAGGGAGCGCTGTCTGTCTGTCTGTTCTTCATTTTTCCCGACAACCATTCAGCCGACCGGCTTCACGTTTGGCAGTTTGTATTTGAGGATCAGTGTTGAACGTGAAGATGTTTGGACCGGGTTTGTTCCCAACAGGCCGGCACCAGTTCCGTCTGCTTCCACGTCTCCATTAGAGACTAAATAAATCAAATAACTCGTGTTGTGTCCGGTGTTGCTGGTATTCGCCTCTCTGACGAAAACAGAAACGATCCGGTTGTCTTTGCGTCAGAGTTTGGAAGCACTTCGACACACGTGTGGTGAGAAAGTTGCCTGTTGCCACGTCTGTTTGGACTAATTAACTGAAGAGCACGACATACTTTAAGTTCTGTTGTAAGGTTTTATTTATAGATACTAGCATTATTACAAATGTCAAGTCTTGAATCAGGTTCTATTACTCATGGATCAGAAGATGATGTTTCGCTTTAGTCTGAGATACATTTTTAACAGCCTCGGTCAATTAGTTAATTTAGTAATGATGGAAGACTTCCGTATGTGAATTCTTTGGGAGCAACGTCAAGTTTAGTAACATTAGACAGCAGAGAAAAGTGCTGCTGAGGAGCAACAGTGACGAAGAACAAGCAGCGGCACACCAGCAGTGTCAGTGTGTGTGTGTTCATATGGTGTGTGTGTGTTCATATGGTGTGTGTGTGTGTGTGTGTGTGTGTGTGTGTGTGTGTGTGTGTGTGGTTAGAGAGACAGTGGCCATGACATCATTGACCGATTAAGCCAACCACACCACTGTTTTAGTTTGACCACCTGTTAGTGTTCCATTCCTTTAACGCTGAGAATCACACACACACACACACACACACACACACACACACACACACACACACACACACACATACTCAGAGTTGAGCATGCTTTATTGCTCCATATGCAGTTTTGCCCATGTCTCTACACAGATATTCAACACTTAATAACTCGGCTGTTTCCCATTTGTTCATCTCTTCCTCTCGTTCACATATAAACCTCTCACTACCCCACACACACACACACACACACACACACAAACACACACAAGAAGATGCCCACAGGTGCAGCACACACCTGCCTGCATCAGCATCTTGAGGAAAAATCACTTTTCCTTTTCATGTCGGCTAAAAAAAAAAAATTCTGTTTCATTTTTCAGACAACAGCGAGTGTGAACGTGTATTTGTGTGTATTAGCGTGAGTGTGTGTGTTCAGGAGGTTAAACCTCCGGACTTCCACTACACAGGCCGACTGAGTGTGTGTGTGTTTGTGTGTGTGCGTGTGTGTGTGTGTGTGTGTGTGTGTGTGTGTGTGTGTGTGTTTTAGGTTGGCTGTCACCCCACATAGCTGAAGCTAAACAGTGTTATTAGGGAACAGTGTGGTCCCTTCAGCCTGCCAGGCACACACACATGCACTACACACACACACACACACACACACACACGCACCATACACACACACACAAACACACAGTATATGATACAGCGTGGCAGCAGCAATGTGAGACTGGAGTCACATTAGCGAGTATATTCAGTGCATAGCGGGGCTTCTTGGCTCCTCGGACCATGCCAGACACACACACACACACACACACACACACACACACACACACATCACACCAGATAGAAATCTCACTGTTCCTCATACAAAATCCTAAAGCTCCATCTTCTTCTTCTCTGTTTACCTGAGCAACACTGAGCACTGAACCCGTCTGTCTGTCTGCCTGTCTCTCTCTCTCTCTCTCTCTCTCTCTCTCTCTCTGTCTCTCTGTCTCTCTCTCTCTCTGTCTCTCTCTCTCTCTCTCTCTCTCTCTCTCTCTCTCATGAAGTTGCACATAAACAACAACACAAACATTAACAGCAAAATTGGATCTGATCAGAACCTCCGTGCTCCTCGGCACAACGGATCCCTGAGGTGCTGTTACATCTTTCCACTTCCTACTGTGAGCGGCAGAATCACGCCGCTGTTCCTTCACACCCGCTCGCTGCCTCCTCGCTCTAATCACAGCGAGAGAAGTGCAGGCAGAAACGCCTGGAGACATGTGGTGTGTGTGTGTGCGTGTGTGTGTGTGTGTGTGTGTGTGTAGTGTATGCAGTGGAAACACCCACCCACAGAACACACACACACACACACAAACGCTTGTGTTAGTGTGTGTAAGTACATGCAGAGGAGGGCGGCGGATCAGTGGAGCAGCTCATTGTCAGCGAGGTAACAGGAGAGGTGACAGACCTCTGTGTGTGTGTGTGTGTGTGTGTGTGTGTGTGTGTGTGTGTGTGTGTGTGTGATTACCTGTTTAGTCATGGAGTCTATGAGTCGAACATAAAAGTCCTGCTCTGTTCTGATGCCTGTTGGGACGCAGAAGAAAAGAGGAATTATAGATTTTGCACAGATTTTGACGCGCAGGATCACATTCAGAACTCCATTTGAAAAAGTGTCAAATTAAGCAACATTTTTTTTAAAAAAAAGGTCATAATTAATTAATCCTGCCTTCAACAACTCATAATTTTAGGGGCTGCTAAAATATTTCTGATACACAGAATTACATTTATTATTTCAGACTTTTTTTTTTACGTGAAATTTTGTTTATTTTGATTATCATTTTATTTTTATTTTTTTATCTTTTTATGACTCAAAAAATGAGTCAAGGGAAACATGATTATTTGGTTGAATTAAAGGCTCAGAAGCCAATAAAATTAAAAAGAATGTTTCTCAGCATCTGTGTGTTTTTGTTTTTTTTTCCTGAGCCAATAAAATGTGTTTCATACAGATTCACACATTTTATAAAACACACAGACCTCATTAGACCCTTTAATGGTTCAGAGGTATTTAAATGTCAACACTTTACAGTCGATATCACTGATAAATGGTTTGGCGTGTTTGTTTTCTTTTTTCTTTTCTTTTCTTTTCTTTTTTTTTAAAGTGACATTAAAATCAATATTATCAGCTCTGTGGTGTCTCCTGCCAGTGTTTCTCGTCACAGGCCTGAACAGATCAGCTCAGTGTGTCAGTCAGAACCCTGCAGCTCCGGACCAACTGATCCAGGGACAGCGGCGCTGATGAAGCCGTGAAGCGGCCTCAGCAGCTGCTGCGGAATATAGTGACTTTTAGCCAGAAATCGTTCAAATTACACACATGTGAAACTCAACACATGCAGATTGTGTGACACGCGGATGGCAGCCTGTTGGCCTCCTCTGCCTCACGTGCGCCCACATCATATCTGAATATCGGCTGTGTGTGTGTGTGTGTGTGTGTGTGTGTGTGTGTCACTCACCATTACTGTAAAGAAGCTGCAGCCGGTAATGAATCCCGTTATTGGTCTTCTCTCCACTCGTCTCCTTCACACACACACACACACACACACACACACACACACCGAGATGTTTACTCACATGTTTTCAGGACAGATTAAAATAAACAAACAAACAAATAAATAAATAAAGACACGTCTCTCTTATTGGATTCTTCACGCGTTAAACAAACGCGTGATTTACGCGCGGTGGTCACATTACGCGGAGCAGCTCTGTAATTCCTCGGCGTGTAATCACGCTGTTATTGTGGCTTCTTCTCTGTAATTCCTCTGTAATTACTGGTTTATGTTTGGAGGGCGAATGAAAATCCACACAGTGAATTATGTCTAATTTAAACCGGTGTGATAATTGATGAGGGGCGCGCTGCCCGCCGCAGTGCGCTCGGGAACAAGTGGTTTGTGTTCAATCAGCTGCGAACTAAAACTATTTAAACAGGTTTTATTATTTATCAGATGAAGAACTGGATCGAAGGATTTTATGAGTGATGGTGTGTGCTTCAAATCCGATTTAAAACATAATAATAATATTGATTATTAGAATAGTAATAATACATTTTAAACACAGCAATTTATTTGTTTTATTCACGTGTTTCTGTAAATGTTCTGAATAACGAGGCCTTTACAAATTAAAATGTTAAATGTACTAATAAGATAAAATGTTTGGGGTTTTTTGTCCCCACCTTCTCCTTCTCGATGAAGTCCACGAAGTTGGTCCTCTCGATCTCCACCGGCTGACCCTGCCGGTCGTACAGCGCCAGGACGAAGTGGAAGAAGTTGGACTTGCGCAGGTTGGAGGGCGGCTGCTTCTCGAAGTGCGCCCGGGCCAGACCCACTCCGCTGCGGACACACAGGCGGAGGATGAGTCGGTGTTAGAAGCGAATGTCGTGGGAGGCGAAACAAGTTTACAAGAGCAAAGAAATATGAGCAGCAAATCTTTTATTATTGTTACTATCATTATTATTATTTTCTTGATTTGACCAGGATTTGTTTTATTTGATTTATAGAATTAAACCACACGTGTCTGTCTGCTGGTCTCTTCACATCTCTGAATTTCTGGATCAAGTGGAGAATTTTATCGCCATGAATCTGTTTTACAAAGATTCAGCTCCTCGTTGTAAAACCAGAGCTCAGGCCTGATTTATGTATTTGTCTCCTTTTGGCTTCATTAAACCTCAGACAGCTGTGCGTAAAAATCAGTGGCACCGGCACATGTTGCTGTTAACTGCTCAGCACGTTGTCTATAAATTATACAGTTAAAAAAACAACTAAATCAGCAGCAGTTAAAATCCAGAGTTGTTCCCGTCAGGTCACAGGATCCTGACAGAAGACACCACCTCGTCTCCGTCTCCTCCCGGGCAGAGCTCACCTTTGGGCGGCCGTGTTGGCGTCCAGCACGCCGCCCCCCTGCATCCAGCTCCGGACGTTCATGCCTCCCAGCGGCTCCTCCTTCAGGCTGCTGCCGCTTCTCTGGATGCTCTCTTGGATCCCAAACATGAACAGACCTCCGTGGCTCGCTGCTGTGCACTTGTCCTCCCGTAGATCCTGAAGCGTCGCGGGCTCAATGTGCTGCTGGGGAAAAAAACCAAAGCGGGTCGTAATTCTTGTCCTGAAGGAGCGCGTGTTAAAACAGACGGGACATCGTAGCGGGTCCAAAACTGTCCGAACACTTAAGACGCGCGTTTAAAATCACCAGCGGAGAGTTGTGAGGAGTGAGGAGCTGTTAGAAAAGTCTCTCCTGGAGCGCTTTGAGATCCACAGTTGAAGCTGTCAGGCAGAACAGAGAGATCAGCTATCACCCAGATCAGATGTCATCATCATCTGTCGCCTCTTTCTTCCTCTTTTTGTTCGCTTTCTCTCCTCTTCTCCCTCAGTCCGGCGGTCCGGGACGCGTCGGGCGCTCTGTGGTGTCCGGAGCAGCGCTGCTTTCCTTCGGATGACTCCCGAGCTCTCGGCTCTCCGCTCCCTCTCTGAGGAAAACGCTTTGTGACTCTTCCCAAAGGACTCTCTCTCTCTCCCTTCTCTCCCTCTCTCTCTCTCTCTGAGAACCAAACGCGAGCTTCTCCCGCCCCGGGGCGAGAGAGAGGGAGGGAGGTGGGATGGGAAGAGAGGGAGGGGAGGGGACCGGAGGAGAGGAGAGGAGAGGAGAGGAGAGGAGACGCCCCCAAACAAAGAGTGAGGTCCGGTGCGCGCCGTGGAGCGGCACGGAGCTCCTCCGTCCTCCGTCCTCTGTCCTCCGTCCTCTGTCCTCTGTCCTCCGTCCTCCGTCCTCTGTCCTCCGTCCTCTGTCCTCTGCAGACTTTGCAGAAACGTCTCTTCTCTGCAAATGTGGAGATTTAATCTTTAAAAATCGCCCGCGAAAGTTCCTGGAAGCTGCTCAGCGGCTCTTCATCAGGACGCACACAAACACAATCACATTAATGATCTCCAACATGTGCTTTTATTATAAAAATACAAAAAGGAAAAAAACGAAACACGAATAATTTAGTTTTGGAGGATCTGATTGGAACTTTAACACAATAATATTTCTTATTCTATAATGATGGAACGAAGAAGAAATCGATCAGGCCGATCTGATCCCACAGCGGAAGCTCAGCTGGTGTTCTGCAGACACTCTGTGATTCTGATCTGAAGCCTGAACTTCTCCACGCAGGTTTAATTTAGACGAACCGGTCCGGCTCGGATAGAGAAGCCACAACATCTCTCCGCTCCTCATTGTCCTCCGCCGGCCTCCTTATTGCAGGCTCGCGCCGCAAGACGCACAAACAAAAGCGACAATAACAATAATTAGCTCAAAATAACAATGAACATAATTGAGGATAATTGCTACCAGATCCCCGCTTTGTCTCCTGCAGCACCATCTGTTATTCCAAACTATTTATCACGCCGAGAGGGAATCCAAACCCAAACACACATATTAATAGATAATCGCGTCAACTCTCTCTTTATTTTAAATTATTTTTTAATAAAATAAAGCTGCAGAGTATCGATCTGCAGAGGTGCAAAAGGTCAACAACTTGTGTATTATTCAGCCGGCTGTGGGGATGATTGGCAGGACGATCTGGCGCAGCTCCAGGCTTTAATTCCCAAAGGTTATTGAAAAACGCTCCTGACCTTGATTATGGAGAATAAAAGTCTTTTCTGCTCCAGTTTCCTGCATATAGAAGAGAGAGAGAGACAGAGAGAGAGAGAGAGAGAGAGAGAGAGAGAGAGAGAGAGAGAGGACTGAACACACACGTGTGTGTGACGATCGATCCGAGCACGTGTTCAACTTAAACAATTAAAATATAGAAACTAACTGCAGGTTCGTCTCTGCGAAGAAATGTGACAAATTAATGTATTAATGTAAAACTTCAGGTGTTAGAAATAAAAATACGATAAAATATTCACTTGCAAAATTAAAACAAAAAACATTAAATACAATTTATAATAAATCAAAAGGTTCTTGTTGCATTGTTAGGAAATTATATTATCGATTTATAAACATTCTGAAATATTATTTAAATTATTCTGAAGATGATCAAAGATTTTTTTAAACATGAGACAAATGGACAAATACCAGCGGTGTCCACAGGTCACTGTGAAGATCAACTGATATTTAATCTGCATTAGAAATATAAATTAATAAGTTTTAAACGCAAGAACAAATCATTACAGATATTAAGAATAAAAATATTTAATTAATGAATTTAATAAATCTGTAGGAGCCCGAGAGAGCAGGAAGAACCCGGCAGATTAAAGATGGACACAGGGAATAAACTCACTGTGTGTGTGTGTGTGTGTGTGTGTGTGTGTGTGTGTGTGTGTGTGTGTGTCCAGCTGCGGGTCGTCTCCCGCATCAGCTCCCGCGCGCTCTAAAAACAGCCCAACAGCGCCATCTTCTGTCTGAGTCCTGCAGCTTCTCCAAACTCTGAACAGTCAAGAGAAAAAGACTTCAGACTGCTGTCCTGTCGTCTGGTTGTGTTTCTTTACATTTTCAGCACTTTTCTCCATGTTATTTGTTTCTTCTATCATTCTTGCACCAGTTGTGTTTAATTTCTTTTATTTGTGCTGTCGATATCATTGATTTAAAAAAAGGTTGAATAAATGAATTAATGAATCAAAGCAAACAGCTGTCATATCTTGTATGTATGTTTTGCTTCATTTAATCTTTTCAAAATGTTTTAAACTGTTTAGAAATTGTTTCCCTTTCTCCTTTTTACTGTCGCATTTAGGTTTTTTTCTTGTAAGTTGCAATCTTTAGTACATCTTGTAATAAAAGCAGAGCTATTCTGTTACAATATGTTCCAAATTATTATGCTTTTAGTGTTGTTATTCTTTCTTGTCCTAAATAACACATATAATTGGAAGTCAATGGGATTTTTTTTTGTTCTGTGAATTAGTTCCAAATAATTTTGTAAAACAGAAGAAAAGGATTGAAAACAGCCTGTTGTATGTTTTTGCATCAGGAGGTAATTTTTCTAAAATCAAAGTTTGTCTTAAATCGGAAACATCGTGACAGATCCAGTTACAGAGGAGCCCTTCTTTGACATCACACTAAAACATTATGTATATACACTAATGTTAGTCTATTTCTATACATCCATGTAAAGTTTCTGCCTGTACTTCCTTCGAGGATGCCAGAACTGCCTCCCAGACCTGCTGCTGCTCAGAGGTAAACTTTCGCTCACCCTCATGGAGCTTCTTTTAAAGATGCTTCATAGGTTGTCTGTAGGGTGGAGGTCTGGAGATGATAGAGGTCTGGTGATGATGGAGGTCTGGGGATGAAGGAGGTCTGGGGATGATAGAGGTCTGGGGATGATGGAGGTCTGGGGATGAAGAAGGTCTGGGGATGATGGAGGTCTGGGGATGAAGCAGGTCTGGGGATGAAGCAGGTCTGGGGATGATGGAGGTCTGGGGATGGTGGAGGTCTGGGGATGATGGAGGTCTGGGGATGAAGGAGGTCTGGTGATGATGGAGGTCTGGGGATGATGGAGGTCTGGAGATGATAGAGGTCTGGAGATGATGGAGGTCTGGAGATGATAGAGGTCTGGGGATGAAGGAGGTCTGGGGATGATGGAGGTCTGGTGATGATAGAGGTCTGGGGATGAAGCAGGTCTGGGGATGAAGCAGGTCTGGGGATGATGGAGGTCTGGGGATGATGGAGGTCAGGGGATGGTGGAGGTCTGGGGATGATGGAGGTCTAGGGGTGATGGAGGTCTGGGGATGATAGAGGTCTAGGGGTGATGGAGGTCTGGGGATGATAGAGGTCTAGGGGTGATGGAGGTCTGGGGATGATAGAGGTCTAGGGGTGATGGAGGTCTGGGGATGATGGAGGCCACACCATGATTGTTTCTCGCTTCATGCTCACAGCAGTAAAGACCTCAGCGGCATGTTTTGCAGCGCAGGACGGTTCTTTATCTTCTATGAAAATTATTTTACCATCAGCAGGAAATGGGCAGTTAGGAACTCCACATATATTCTGCAGAGGTCATTCTGACACCTTCCATGATTCCAGTCCAGAACAAAGACTCCAGCCCCTCCCTGCTGACGTCGCAGCCTTGTTGGGACATCAGTGAACTCCGTCCATCTGCACCATCCAGGGAAGCACGGCAGTCGTCAGTGAATACAACTGTTGGAAAAAGTAGTTTCATGTGTTTCTGAGCCCACTGTGATCGTTCCTCCTTGTGGGCATCGGTTCAGGGTGGATGAAATACAGCTGTATGCACATCAGCAAGCCTCTGGAGGATCCAGCGTTGAGGCACCAGCAGCTTCTAATACCTGTTTGCTGCTCATCTGTGGCTTTTTTCACAGCTGCTCTCTTAAAACGATGAGTCACTTTCCTTAATACGCCTTTATCACACAAATCTTTCCACAGTACCATGATCTCTCTTCATTTCTCCTGAAATATCCAACATTTTCATTTCTTTTGCAACATACTGCACTATGACATGCTTTCCATCTGCACACAGATCTTTCTGTTTCCCCACACTGCATGAAACCTGTGAGTTGCTTAACAATGTGGATCAACCTCCTTTAATTAGTCTCACCTGGCAAACTAATGACCAAACCTGTCTGAGGTTGATGTCAATGATCTAAATAGACCGGAGAAGTGCAGTTTTTTCTGATCCGGCTTTTCTACAAAAGTTGAGACCGGTGCCGTATTGTACCATACAGTAGTATCAGTAGTTGGCCTACTGCTACAAATAACAATCTCATAATAATACATAATATTATCACATGATGCGGTTTTAAATCAGGCATCTGAAATAAAAATCAAGGCCGAGTCCAGAGTGGATGGTTCGTTTTATTTCTGACATTCAATTTTTGTAAAATAACCAAAGGCAATGCCAGGCATCAAGTCCACAAGTCAACCGTGGGGCTTTTTAAACAGAACATAACTGGCATTCAGAGTCCGGTTTGACAGAGCAGGTCCTGAATGTGTGAGTGGAAAAACTAAACCAGACGTAAAGAAGAGAAATTAAACAGAGATGTGAAGTAAGTCTCAGTCAGAGGCGACAGTACGAGGCGGCAGAGCCCCGTCCTCTACAGATCTGTGGCAGCTACTGATTCCATCATATTTGCTTACATTTTTAATGTTATATTCATGGTTTTGCAAAGTATTGTCTGAGAAACATCTGGATTTCAGATGAGAGACCGACTTCAGTTCTTACACTGGCTGGTGGTCATCGAGGGAACGCTTGATTGTAAAGTTGTTTTTTAGCAGAAAATCAGTGATGACAGTGATCAAGTTAAATCTGATGACCTGACATGTTTAGTGCAATAATGTAATAATTTTAAAACACATTAAAGCTCAGGAGAGAAGCTGCTCTCTAACAGGTTCACTCCCTGATGCAGTTGAAACGATGAGCCGATAAAGCAATCAGCTGATTGATTATTTTGTGAGCAGAAAAATAGTTTCAGTCCTGTTTTAGTTGCTGGTTGAAGATTTTTAACTTAAAGCATTTGTTGATTTTTTGTTCTTTATGATGAAACTAATTAAATGAAGAGTTCTGAGGGGTTTTGGACTGTTGTTGGATAAAGGAAGCAATTCGAAGAAGCAATAACGGATCGTGAAGGAAGTCTGCAGCTCTGTTTCACATGAAGTCAGTCCCTCAGCTAAAATCTCAGAGGTGCTTTGAAATGCAAATAATGCATTTAAAAGAGTCTAAAAAACTTTAAATAGGTAATGTCCATAAGCTTCCTTCAGTTCTCAGATGAAGACGTTCAATAGTCAAATATTAAACATGGAGCTTTGATTAAAACATTTGATGTTAAACTGTCCCAGACAGTATGAAACAATATGTCACAGTTCAGCGCCTGGAGTCACTGCAACTACTGCAATCTCTCCAACATGGAGTATAAACAGAGCAAATACGTCTGGAATCAACAGCTGGGAGAACTCTCTGCCAGGTATCATTTAATTCTGCGATGCACATTCACATACAGTCGCCAGTGACAGTCATCACATCGTGGAGACGTTTCATCGTGCAGGTGATCGCTCTGCCTGACACGCTTCAAATGCTCCATGGTAAAAAAAAAAACCAAAAAACCAAAAAAAACAAAGAACAAGTGAGTATGAGGATGTTTTAAAATGTGTGTAAAAGGTTTCAAGTGCTTTTGTATGAAATCAAAGACTTAAGGAATGGAGCTGATGAGAATACAGAAAGATGTCCTTATGTTCACCTTTCAGAGGAACATGTGCAAAATACATCAAACTCTACATTTCATCTCTTAAAAAAAAAAAAAAAAAAATTAACACAAATAGATAAACGAGCGCTGGCCAGGTCGGATCCTACATCGAGTATTAATGTATTCATTCTGAGCCCTGCAGCCAACGCTTTCCAATGTCAACGATAAAGTCATTCATAGTAATAAGACCTTTAGTAATAGTGGTAGTAAGTAATACTGTCAATGGTTAACTAGTGCGTCTCCTGTCCGTCTGCGCCATGCTGATCCCACTCCTAACAGTAGAGGGCACCGGAGTGATCACACCAGCGTGAGGACGCGTCATACAGACCGGAGAGGCGGTAACACTGGCTGGTCTCAGGTCAGAGCGCTCGCCTTCCCGAAAGCTTCCAAGTTTGTCTTTGTCCACAGACATGTACAGTAACAAAGACTGTCGAACCACCAGGAAGCCTTGGAGAAATCGAGCCCCGATCTTATTCATATATCAACACTCCTCTGGTTTAATATAGATGCCATACAGGGCAACATTTATATACATTACACACAAACAGATTCGGCTGTTTCCTCGTACACAAACAACATCAGAGGGTATTTGGTTGCTGACAGCCACAGAAACGGCTTAGGAGCATCGCTAGTATAAATGACATTAGTGCAAATGCAATCCAAGAAAAGAAAAGGAAAACAAAAATGGCAGAAGAAGAAACATCGGTAGCCGGGGTGGAGAACACGGCGGGACAAACGAATAAACGCTATGGTAACAGTGGCAGCGTGCAGGCTCTACAAATAAGCGTGCATCAGGACTCGGCATTCTCTGGTTCTCAAGTCTTTCTATTAAACCTTCAGACTCTCCATCACACACACGTCACGGGAGCCATCAGTGTGTGTGTGTGTGTGTGTGTGTGAAAAAGCTTTCTTATCGAGCGGCTCAATTTGCTGGTAGAAACATTTCATGGAGGAGGAGGAGGATGGTGAGGGTGCTCTGATGCGACTGGATGGAGCCGTGAAAGAGTCAACGACTGCCGGCTCCACGACAAACATCGGATGTCCTGGTTCAGTGAGCGTGTGTGTGTGAATCAGCTGATCTCGGGGCGACGAGTGCGGATAAGTACCATGAATTAATGAGAGCCAACGACGACGAAGTTTGAGCTCTGAGGGCTAATTTACACTTCGCTCCACTGAAGGGTCAGATACAAGCTTAAAACGTGGCCTCTCTTGCACGTCTTCCCCGTCCTCTCCCTCACTTTCAGTCTGTCTGCACTGCGCGTCATCTGATAAAGCGGCAATGTAAAAATTATCTTAAAAATAACATTTCTTCAACAGGAATACAAAAGTTTGGCGATGAGGAGTGAAGCTGCTGTTGCTGGGACCAGCCAAACAAGTTTGATTTGAAGCTTTGACACATGAAATCAATTTGTCTTCCATGTGAACATTTGACTAGACCACATCATGTATCCTCTTTGAGCACCAGGCTTCAGGTCATGTGATGGCCTCGAGAAAAACAACATTCAATCTCTCTTGATGCTCTCTGTATTCTCCAATACACACAAATCTTTATCAAAACCAATGGAGAAATTTGTACTTTGTGAATCGCTGTTTAAAAACGCAACCGTCAAGGCTCTCTGAATGCTTTGAACCATTCGTCCACAGATCATGGCACATACAGGACTACAGAGAGAAACCAAATACTACGAAGTGTACAGCAACGACAGTGCTGCTGCACAAACCGAAGGCAGGATGGGAACGACCATCACATGAAATGTTTGGGACTGAAAGGAAATAAGCTTGATTCTATCAGTGTCACCATGGGACTAATATCAATGGGAAGTTCTAAGAAAAACAGCAAAAAAATAATTGAGTGATACTTCAGTTTCATTCAGGATTTCACATTTCGTGGACATGATGTAGAACTCCCAATTATTCATGAGATGAGATTACTGCTGTCCCCTTTTTGTGGGAAAGGAAAAAGAAACCCATGGAAAAAGTTATGCCCGCTCTAATGAAATCATCGCTGGCATGAAAGTTAAACTCGTCATGGAAACACACTGAGATGATCTGTTCCAAGACTGTAAAATGCTGAGTGATGAATATTTGCTTAGAGATTGTTTTGGATTTTTTTTTCCTCCAAATGAAAACGGAGGAATATGGAGTTGAATTTCTGACATGATGGGATAGCCGACCGCTGGACGAGTAGAATACAGGCAGAATACTGGCAGATGGAGTATTTAGATTGTGTGTTTATATGTGCATGCATGTATGTCTAATGTGTTGCGAGGGGGCTCAGAGGCTGCATGAAGGAGGACACTGTTCATCAGAAGGGGAAGTGGGCTGGTCAGGCTGTTGTGGTGATGATAATGATGATGGTGGTGATGATGATTCCTCAGGTTCAGCCTGCGAGGACGAGTGGTGAGAGACGGAGGGGGACATGTCCGATGTGTCGGAGGAAGATGGCGAGGGATGATCTGAGGGCAGCTGGTTCTTAGATTCAGTCACAAGTGGGGAAGGAGAAGAAGAGGAAGATGATGATGAAGTCTTCAGGTTCTGGGGAGCAGAGGGTACACCAGAGGAGGAGGAGGAGGAGGAGGAGGTTTCTCCAGCTGATATGACAGGTCTGTTATCTCCCCCTTGCTCTCCTGTTCCCCCCTCCTTCCCATCATCTGGAGTGCCATCTTTCTGCTTCTTATTGGCTTCGTCCTGCTCTGCAGGGCTCTGATTGGCCACAGGGGCGTCTTGGTTGGGGGCAGTGGTGGTTGGTGATTGGCCCTTGAGTTGCGAGTGACAGAGGGGGCATGTCTCCTGGACGTACAGCCATTTCTTCAGACAGCCAGCGTGGAAGAAATGACTGCAGGGAGTGATGACAGCACTGTTCATGTCCTGAGGGAGAGAACACAAACACACAGCGGCTGTGTCGTTATATTTATTTCATTTCAAAACCACTCTGGCCTATAAGATGCATCAGATCCACATTAACTCTGACTCTAAAAAAGTTGGTGTGCTGTGTAAAACATTAAATAAAAACAGAATGCAATCATTTGCAAATGAACTGTGTTCAGTGGAAACAGTTTACTATCACCTCTTGAGTTACAATATGGCTAGGAGCTAGCTGGTTAGCATGCTAACTTCAATAGCTATTTCTGCAACACAAGACAAACAAGATCAAACTGTTATTCTGAATGTTTTAAGCTAATATTTGTTGATGATCTAAACATGAAATACATTTCCCAGTCAGCTGTCAGATTCTGATTGATTTGTGGAATGGGGTTGTAGCTTCAACTGAAACACTGAAATATGTTGTTGGCCATGAACAGAAACAGGCAGAACCAGCACATACCTGGTAGCAGATAGCGCAGATGTCGTTGTACTGTTCCAGCTGTGTGTTGCTGGCCGTGGGGAGACTCTTGATCTTGTTTACAGCATCTCTCCTGAGCAGGAAACTCTGCCAGCCCAGCTGGGCTCTGAGCCAGACATTATAGTAGGAGTGGACCAGGATGATGGTGCTGCCCATCACACTCCACTCCCCAAACACAGTCTCTGACACGCCGTAACACACCACACACACCGCAACCTGGCAGAGGAGGAAACCAGCCAATGTCTTAATGTAACAGATGCAACACTGTGTTTCAACAATGCTTTTATAAACATCCTGCCTTCTCAATTGTGCTCCTTTACGAAGCTGTATACCATGTGTGCATGTGTGACACTCACCAGGAACTCCAGCAATCTGTAGGTCCCATTGACACAGTAGATAACTTCATCCATGTTCTCCACTGGAGCCTTACGAAACTCCTCCACCATGAAAAGAACGTAGATCAGCAGAGTGCCAAGAACCTGAGGGTGACAGAAGGGAGCGTCTGGATGTTATTCAGTTGAATAACTAATCACAAAATATAGATTCATAAGGATCCTCAGGCACAGTAGATAAAACAGGAGTTTGTTGTGTTACCTGCAGGGAGGTGAGGATGGAGGAGGAGATGATGATGAGAAGCCAGAAGTCCATGTGGAAGAACTGACAGATCATGTAGGCCATGTAGGCTGGAAAGATCAGCAAGAACAGACACAGAGACACAGCTCTGAAGTGTTTCCACAAACTCCTGCAGGGACAGACAAGAGAAAAGGATCAGCTTCATCTGTTCCAATGTGGAAACTTTGCTTCAACACCACCAGCCAGGTTTTTTTTCTTGTTTTCAAAAAACACTGCCTGCCCTTTGCGGCCATAATAACCAAATTTATTCCCCAGTTTTGACCTTTAAGCTTGTTGCAGTGAAGCCAAAGCACTCAAGTGTTCAGCAATTTTCACAGCAGAAATCTGTTTTTGGAAGACATGCTGCACTATCTTTCAAGACGGAGAGTAAGAATTGTTAAGGAAACAAATTCTCAGTAAAAACAAGATGTATGGTAAATTGAACTTACTTGTCTCTGGACGCTCCCAGGGCCAGGACTATGGGGTCAGCTATCTCCAGCATGGACTGCAGGATGGAAGCAACAACAATGAAGAGGATGATGGAGAGGAGGAAGGCTCTGTGAATGACCTGAAGCTCGATGAGGCCGGTCTGGACAGCGAGGATCAGCAGGGTGATGCCCTCGGTCATCCCCCTGCACAGGAACGAACACACAAGGTGATTAAAACTAGAAATCAGACACCCTCAACAAACCCACACACATCCTCGCTGACTGACCTGTGCATGGTGTTGTCATTCATAAAGGCTCTGTAACCTTGAAGGTAGAACTTGCAGAGTGTGAGAACTCCCAAAGCAATGAAGGAGACGGTGAAAACCAGACCCAGCAGGGAGTACGGTGTACTACAACATTCTGCAATACTGAGGACAGGGAGGGAGGGGGGGAGAAGAAGGAGGAGGTGGTGAGTAAAGGATGGTTACAACACAAGGCAAATAAAACACCCAAACTAGAATTACAGCCTCGTGGTTGTAAAAATCAACACACCAGTCCAGCTGCAGTTTAAATCCATTACAATCTGTACGGTGAACAACATCATCTGCCCCCAGAAGGAAAATCTGGGCCTTTCAGAGATATTGTGTCCAAAAGATTGAGGATGGCTTGGACATGCACCTACAGACTACCCAAAAACAAAAAGCCTCTGGCCACAGCTCTCGTCAAGGTGGAGGGATAAAAATCATAACCCTGTTTTGGCAAACTGAAGTAGCCCAGGAGACCTATAACATACTGATCTGGCTCCTGTGAGCTCAAGCAGGGTGACGTCAGTTTGGTCCAAGGAACATTTCTCCACAATTACTGACCAGTTTGCATGACCAGTTTGCATGAAATTTGCTATTGAGATGCACAAACCAACACGACAATGTATCTCAAAATATGAGGCTACAGACACAGACTGAACAAACTCTCTGTGATGCCCCACACAGATTGATCACTTACCTGGTAAGAAAGAGGAAAAGGAGCCTCTCTCTTGAGGTAGGCTGATCTCTGGTGCTGAAGTATGAGTAGATCTGCAGAGCAAACAGCAGTAGCCAGAAACACATGAAGAGAACGGGAAGGACCAGCTGGTTCCATAGAGACATTCCTAAAGCAAGCAGCCCGTACACTTCCACCACCTGAGGGACGAGAGACAGAGAGAGAGATGGAGGTCATTGGGCCAAAGACAGAATCACATTAATATTACAAACAAGGAAATCTCTCAGGACTAATACTCCTGAAATCCTGTCAAAGACTGAAAGAACGTGCACGATTAGGACACATATCGAATATATTACCTGAGCCAGCTCCCTGTAGGCAGTCTTGGCCAGGTTGTATGGTACCAACAAGTTAGAAGCCAGGAAGTAAATGACCTCCAGGCCCGTGAAGATCATGGAGAACTTATTGATGAAGACGATGGTCTCCAGTGGGACCAGACACAGTCTGGCCACCAGAGGGAGGAGGTGAGCAGAGAAAAGCCAAATCCTCTTGGTCTGCATCACACAGGAACAGAGTGTACACACCACCAGCTGACCTGAAACAGATGAAAGGAGACGTACGTACAGAAGCATGAGAGTGTGCACACACTGCTGCAAATGTGGTTTATGAACAGCTTGTTCTCATGTGCGGTCTGTTGATGTTTGTCTTATTGAGAGCTCAAATAAAACAACCGTCTGAAAACATTTAGATGATTTAGATCAGTGTGGTGACAAAATGTCAGCTGCAAAAGCCAAACAAACACCCAATAAGAAATAATCTGGAGTCCACTTTTATAATTAGTCGCTTTAATCCCCCCCTCTCTCTACACAGCACTCTATCTTTGTCACTGTAACCATGTTATTTTTGCTTTCTCAGGCTTTCACTGTGCAGCGAAATCAGCTCTCAGTATGGTCTATTTATAGCACAGGAGACTCCGTATCTACCCTCTAGTAAGATGAAACCAGGTCCTATGGTCCATGGTCTGATGAATTTCCAGTCACACAGAGTTAAGGTTAAACTTTACATCTGGACAAGCTAAACAGTGACAACAGAGTTTCTTAATATCTCCACTAGTAGGGGGTTTCAAAAAGCAATGTGTTCAGTGACCTAAAACACTGCCTTATGTGTGAGAAAGCACAAAACACAAAAAAAAGCTTTGTTACAGGAAATACCAGGCCAGTGAAACTCAATATCATTTTGTTTTTGGTTACCCTTCATTTGAGGTTACTAGCATACTGATCAGATTCCAAAAGGTGGAGTCAAAACACTGCAGACCACCAATCGGTCAGTCAGAACAAGTCGTCTCGTCCTCTGCACTCTGAGGTAGAATTTCCCAAACTCTTATTTGCTTTCTCAGCAGTCTTTTGTCTTGCTGCCTGCAGCGTTTTCTCAACCAAAGCTTGTTTCCCTGTTGTGATAAACAACCACACATGTGTTCTGCGCTGTGAGTATTGAGTGTGTGGTTGAACAAAAGAGAGAAGGGGGGAGGGGGCAGAAAAGAGACCAGGGGTGCGAGCAGAGCTAAAGGGAAAAGAGAGCAGCAGTTTGTATATGTTGTCAGTCAGGCAGTCGTGTACAGTATCGGTCGAATTATGTCACTTAATAAATGCATCAGCTTCTCATGTGTTTAGGCCAGTTTCCCCTGTTGTTTCCCAACAATGCCCAGCCAGTGACACTCCCGCCTACATATCAGAGTACTGTCCATGGTGGAAACAGAAAAAAGCTCTCCCACTGAGGTACAGTAACCACAGGTTACATATGGGTACTTTAGTGGAAATTGCAGGATTGTAAGTGACAGATGATCTGTGTCATTCTTGGTCCAGACTTTTATTGACTCTCCACATGCATGGGCAACCACGAAGAAGAGTGTGAGAGGGTAAAGAGTTGAGCTGTGAAAGCAGCTGATGAAATGGATCCACCTGCCTGGTGTTTAACTGTTTGTACGATGCATTCATGCCCCGTCATGTGTACTGCACACGTGTCTTCATGCATTCATACGTAATAACATACTTATAAGGGCAGTGGTGAATCTGTTCATGGAGAGAGGTTCCAGGTAGATGGGTCCTTCATGGCCAGACTCCAGTTCACTGCGCACGTAGTCCCTGACAAAGAGATCAAAATGCTCATTTTACAGGAAATCTATTATTATATAACGTCATCCTATAACTTAACACAAAGATTCCCGACCTCTCATCTGAACCAGCAAAAGGAGATCATGGGATAGCTGCATGACATAATGTCTAATGGTGTGTGTACCTTGAGACTTGGTGACCAGCAAACAGTAGCAGGGCCGTAAGGACATACAGGTAGAGTTTAACCAGGTGTTGACGAGGCAGAGTCAGGAGCACCAGGCTCAGGATGTAACCTGCATGTGGACACAAACAATCTTATTGACACTCAACAAAAACAGCACAAAGGAAGACTGTGAAAATACTTACAAAAGCTTTTCTTGCACTTTGCTGACCATGCTGTGTTTTCAATCACAAAACTGACATACTTGATGCGTATTATTATTATGTGTGTGTGACAGATGTTTCTTATGTAATTGCAGGGAGCTATTTTTGACGGTCAATCAAACATTCACCGCTGCCAACAGGCTTATCGTACAACAGTCCGCTACCTAAAGCTCCTCAGTGCATAGCAACAGTTACTTTGGTTTCACAGCCTCTCTCCCCTTTTATTCTGTCTGTCCACCCACAGCGCAAATCAGCACATACCAAGCCTATTGGCTCATTAACCAACTGCAGCCAAGTCTGACAGCACACTCACAAACGCAGACATAATAAAACTCAACACTGAGCTGGTCTGTGGTTTGAACAAACAGTTTTCTTTTAGCTAGCTTGGTTTCTATGTTAGCCTGAGCGTGTTGAGACTTTACTGTTTCAACTTCACCCTCACATATATGCTCCTTTGTTTCAGTGCTTCTGTGTCAATACACCGGACACCTGCCAAAACGGATGGGTCATTACTTGTAAGACAAGGTTAACAGCTTACAAAGACTTCACAATATGTTTGTTAACATGTTTGTTCATTGATATTTAAGTATAACACACAGAACTTATCACAAATCTGGGAAACCATCCAGTTAAAATTCAATCCAGGCCCACAGCATAGAAGAGTGTTTTAAAAGCAGGTTTCAACACATTTCTGTGGTGGTGAATCAAAAATGTAGCTGCCACTATTAAAAAGACTTCTGCAATTCAGGGTTAACTGTACCGCTAAGAGATTAAACTTAATGCTGCATTCCAGAAAACTCTCAACTTGAAAATGTTTGACCTCCTTCTAGAAAAACTGCAATGGAATGTCACTCCAGAGCAGAAGTCCTACTGGGCTGCCAAATCACTCTACCTGGACCTCATGAAGAAGCAGTTGTCTGACATCACACATTAATGGCAGCACCCATAGAGAGGCTGCAGGATGTATTTGTATTAGGCTAGTCTAGTATAAGCAGTATAAGTGCATGGAGAACACAAAAAACACAGACCACAGAAAAGGTTGGATTACAGGTCAGGCTTGATGAAGGATGGTGCTCTCACAGCCTTTTTGTTTGTTACTTTTCAATTCTACTGTGTAACTTTCTCTGTCGACAGAGCGACCTACACACTCGACACTCGGTCTCACAGCAAGTTTGACTGGCACCGCTGAGTCACGCTGCCAGAATGCCACTGCTGGGGCAAAAACCACACTGCTGGAGGAGGAAAACTGGTTTCACAGAGCATCCGCTATTGTTAGTTTACCATTGGACAAACAGGACAGTTTTAGGCAAATGCCACTTGTCATCATGGCAAACAAACTGTCCTGAATTCACCCCAAAGCACAGACTCATCATGGCTTACTGCCTACCACCCTGTATGAGCATTCTGAAACTGACTGAGTTGTGTAGAGAGAATCATGCAAATCCAACCAAGATTGTGACTGTTGTATCCTTAGCTAACGATAAAGCTAACGGAACAGGAGGCACTTTAGCTGATAGCCCAGTCAAATAGTATAAACAAAACACCTACTGCAGGCCATTAGAACTGAGAGACCATCGGCTACAATGTTACATTATCAAACCTGGACAATGCTACATGGTGCAGACAGAACAAGCCACTTGTATACAGTGTTTGCTTTACACTTATCCTTGAAGACCCATTAAAGAAAGAAGACTGCGCTGGAACAGACAGTGTGTGTTGTGTGTTGTGTGTGTGTGTGTGACACCAACACTGACCTACGTAGTGCAGGTATAGAGCCAGGTATTTGTACTGAAACAGGGGGTTGTTGGAGAGGCTGGAACGCTGGATCTTCTGGAAGAAGGAGCTGACGTCCCAGCGGTACAGGACGTCCAGCAGCATGATGCTGGGAACTCGCAGACCCACATTGAGCACCGCCTCGACACGGTCCTTCACTGCCATGGCCTCAGGTTTACCTCTGATCGGCAGGCAGAACTGACCACTACGACGGGATGTTAACGGTGGGTGCACTGCAGGGAGAGAAAAACAATGCACAAGAACAAATTTAATAGGATGCAGAGACTATAGGAAGCAGTGACAGAGTGCAAGGGCAGGAAATGAGGGAAGGATGAAAGCCAACCTGCAGAAGAGGAGGAGGAGGAGAAATGGGGTGGAGACAGAAGGGAGTTTCACAGGGAGGTAGAGAGATAGGTTAAGAAAACACAACATTTCAAATAAAGCTGGATCTACATCAAACAGGCTTTTCATTCTAACGGCTACAGAAGTGCATGCAAAACACACTAACTGCTAACAACAGTCAAATTTTATTGTGGCTGGCACTCTTCCTGCATTTGGCAGGTGGGTGGTGTTAAAATCCCCAACCTTTAACACTCATAACATTCAACGGGCCTTTTCATATGTGGAGCTAAAGCAACACAAATGTGTATAGATACACTTGCAGATTCATTGAAAAACGATGCTATAACTTACACAAAATACACTTAATTGGCAAACTGTTTAATCATTCACTTATGTCACAGATAAACAATATGACAGAACCAAACAATACAGGTTATTGTTCATGCAACAACTGGAGACTTTGACACTATTATCCCGCTTGTTATATCAACAAAGCAACACAACACTCAGAAATACTTGATGGAGGACAAAGAGCAACGAATTTATAAAGAGTCAACACACATCCATAAAATGTCATTTTCTCATCTAAATAGCTGAAACCTACGGAGCCCATAAAGGGACAATAAAGGAAAATAAAACAAACATTTCTCATGCTCACCAGGAAGTTTCCCGTGTGCACGAGAAACATGTCACTTTTTTCCCCCTGTCCCTTTACAATCTCTGTAGAAACCAATCCAATCACATCAGATATTAGGTTTTTTACAAGCTGTTCATTTTGGACCTGGTATTGTGAGTTTTAATGCTGTTGAAATGATTATCTGTGACAATTTAACAAACCAGTGGCCTTGCTGCCTCTCCAGTGCTTCTGTGTGTGTGTGCAGGGAGGACCAGTGAGGTGGGGCAGTCCACAGAACCAAGCAGTACCTCCAAACAACTCTTTACAGGCCGTCGCCCTGCCCTAACTCACGAGTGCCATCATGGAAAATCAGCTAGTCTGGAAAACGGTTGTTGCAGTTCCAAAAGACACAAAACAGATTCAAATGGTTCAATCCAAATCAATAATCAATCAAGACTTAAGTACATGTAAAGGCATCCAGGCCATTCTATTTGCTTCCAGACACTGATCAACTGCACAGAGATTAACATGAGCGCTGGACAAGCAACTGGGAAAATAAACTCTGGTAACACTGCCAGGTGTTCTAATGCAGGTGCGACTCTGCGACAGGCCGGACAAATTAGGCATACGGGCAAAAACTGCTTATTCACATATACACTTCCCCAGCTGTTCACACACTGTTCTGTTTATATCTACAGATACAATTAGTAGTGTGTTTATCTAGTTCTTTACAACACTTTCTACTGGCAGACATGTTGGTCAACATTCTCTATCACAGTATGTAAGATTCATAAAATCCATATTAGTGGAAAAGTACATTTTCATAAATATAATTGATAAACGACTGTTTAGAAAACAGGTGTGGACTACAGGAATCCAATATGTTGATAAGAAGTGTACTGAAGCACTCCATCTTATTGATGGAAGACTCTTATAGATCCAGTATTGCCATAAAACTGTCCTGCTCATTGATTTGCAACACTGCCCTGCAGAAAAGGCCCAATCAGAGATATTAAAAGGAGGGACATACATCAGTGGAAAAAAGGGTATTGCAAAATCTCTGAAGGCTACGATTTCATCGCGAGGTCTTACATTGTTGCAGCACGGACATAAGTGGTCCGCGAGGCTGCTGAGGTTCTGACTGAAGCCTACTTAATTCTACTTATCAATCTATCAGAAATATTAACATGATTACAGAATAGATAGAAAAAGAATCAGAATCAGAATCAGAAAAAGCTTTATTGCCAAGTACGATTTTACACATACGAGGAATTTGTTGTGGTGATATTGGTGCATGCATCAAATAACTATTAAGTGAAAATATAACAAATTAACAATATAAACTATTTGCTTTATCTTAGAGATGCAAAATGTGGTTTCAAAAAATGTATAGAGAGTGTATTCTAAAGATATTACTCCTGCGATTTGATGTGGGGATGATCATTTTTACATCAAATGTCAATTTTCTTAAATAAAAAAAAACTATTAAAATCCTGATAATGTGACATTTGTTGGAGTCTGAACCAAACAAACATGTCATCAGGTAATCCTGGCATCTCTGCAGCATTATGATGCATTTCACCTCTGAGAAATTGCTGCTTCTGCACCTGGACAACGTTGTAATTGATATTGATTAATTGTGCAGGCCAACTTACACTTAGACTTCAAGATTGCGTTTCATTCCTTTCCCCAACTAAATGAAATGATGCAGTTGCTGATGAAGCACAAAATACCAAATGAACCAAAACACTATTAGATCGCAAGCATTAAATATAACTCAATTAAGCTAACACACCTGATATAATTACTGTTTTCCAAACTAACTTAACCACCATTGAGAAAAAAAACATAGTCTATTGTTATTTTCAGGCTAAGCGATCCTGCTGTTCCCCGTTTTCTTAAATTAACAGACCAGCCGGCAGCGACTCCAAACAGAAGAGCTTCTCCAACATGTTTACAACCCTGCACCACCTGAGTCCTCCTCACACAGGGTGCTGCTTTCTGAACTGCAGGTTGAGACTATTCTTAGAGGCTCGAGCAGACTCAGCAGAATGAAGTTTGATCATTTCCACAACGACCCTCTGATTGTGGCACTTTAAAAGACAACTTCTCAGTCCCTGTTTAACGCCGGAGGATACATCAAAGTTGCCAATAGCAGAGTTTCCATCCATTAATATCCCTGTATCCCGGGACAGGACCCTGATAACTTACATAACTCTGGATTCACCACGACGAGCGCCGGCCAGAGAGAGATCACTTCGCAGAACACGAGCTTATATAACGCGGCAGTCTAACACTGTATTTTTATCTGTCGTAATCCATGAGCACTAACAGTGCATGGAGTAGTTGGATTACTTTAAATGGTCGTATTTATACCATTACTCACTTTACTGAGACACCATGACTACAAACGTTACGGATGAGTGAGTGCTGCATCTATTGTGGTGGCTACAACATGAACTCTAGTAACCCCGACGGGAGGAAATCTCTAAGCTACGCTGCAAATAACTGCAACACTTTGCTAGCTTCGCTGGTTTTATGTGTTGCAGCGTGTTTATGGGGCCGACAATCCAAATGTGAGGCTTCGGTTTCTCCAGCTGTGATGTTTTAAGTTGGTGATACAGCTGTAAGAGAGTAGGCTACGTGCAGAGTGGAGATGATGAGCTGCATCGAGCAGGCGGCAGGCACGGCGCCAACATTTCGAGCTAACGCAGTCAGCTAGCACGGAGCTCTGCTAGCTACTGTCAACAACCAACACAAAACATACCGCAGGCGTTAGCTTGGCTCTGACGCTGCCACGTTACACACCAGCAGCCGCGGCCACATCCACACACGCCCACAAATAAGCAGTTGAGGTTAGCTTAAACCATTTGAAGATTAGTTTGCGTTAGCATTAACTGTTGCCCCCTTGTAGCCACTAAGTCCAACCGGAGCTAGTTAGCTAGCTAGCTAGCGAGCAGGCTGGTAACGTTAGACATCCCGAGCTAGCTATGGCGCCCGACCAGAACTAGTGAAAGAAAACGGGAACTTACATTTGAAGGACGATGTTCGCAGTATGTACAACAGTCTCGGGATGCTTTTCGGGTCGGATATCGACCATTTTAACTCGGCACCGCCCGAGTTAACGGTCCTCTCGATGGAAGCGCCTCACACTCGAAGGATGCGGCCGATCCGCTCATCTCACCTCGCAGCCATTACCCCAAGTACCGAAGAGCATGTACTGCGCATGCGCATTATAGGCTATCCCCATTAAATCCTTCGGTCCCTTGAAGTGAAGCTAATGTTTGAGAAGTGATGCTTCTTCATGATTTAGACCTTTACTGAAAGATTTTATCAACCTTGTGTTTGGCCTAAAGTTTGGCCTTCCTAAGTTAAATGCAGGATAAATGTGAAAGTATTTGTTCATTATACTATTTATTTTAAGTAATAATAATAACTAGTGAGGATCTAAGTGAAAACAAAAGAAAAGAAAAGGAATGTTGTCAAAGTGGAAAACTCTGCTGCCACGTTAAACAGCTGTAATAACAGATGCCAGGGAATTTAACTGCATGCAAAACATGGAGATGGAATCTGTAAGTGACTGAATAACCACAGATGTATACAGTGATATTGAACAGTTAAAATTCAAACTTCATGTCACCAGCTGGCATAATGTACTACCGACAACTGAGTTTCAAAAAAAGAAAAGGAAAGAAAGAAAGAAAGAAAGCTCTGAGTTTCTTATTGAATTGTGAACAACATGATGATGAAGAGTGAAAACCAAGTGATCTCTACTTGTTTCTGTTTTTTTCTGTTCTTTCTTTTCTTGTCCTTTCTTTATTTTTTTCTTTGTCTTCTTTTGTTTTCTTTCTTTCTTTCTTTTTCTTTTCTTTCTTTTATGTCTTTCCTTTATTTTGTCTTTTTCTTTTCTTTTTTCTTTGTATTCTTTATTTTTTTTTCTTTTCTTTTCTTTTCTTTTCTTTTCTTTTCTTTTCTTTTCTTTTCTTTTCTTTTCAAGCGGTTTTATGTTAATCAGTGGAGATGTGGTCACTATGGTTACGAAGCTTCCTCCTACGTCACTACCGGCGGTCGCCAGGAAGAACAGCGCGTGCGTGCGGCTGCCGATGAATGAAACCGAACAGCAAACTTCATTCATTCATTTCACCTGCCGAGCAGATTTGACGGTGTTGGCCGACAGTCACATGTGAGCTCGTGCAGCCGGGTAAGGATACGTTAGCCGCGTAGCATAGTCAGCTAATGCTAGCTAGCTGGCAGGTTACCTCGCCTGTTTACATTGCTGCTAGTCGGTGTTAGCCGTCTCAAGCTAAAAATATCAACAGCACAGACTGTCGGTGTCTGCGCTCATTAGGAGGCATTCTGCCGCTGTGTCTTGAATTAGACGAGCGACACAACACACGCTCAACAACAGTGACGTCATGTTTCAGTCCCAGTGTGTCACCATCAGCTACTTTTGTGTGTTTCAGCTCCAGTGTGCCATCCTGACTCACCTCCTGTCACTGCCACCTCTCTTTGCTAGGAGTCCGTCCGCATGCTGGTGACTGTAGCTGGACGTCCCTGCCTCTAAGTGTGTGTGTGGGTGTGTGTGAGTGTGTGTGTGTGGGTGTGTGTGTGTGAAGAGCCCGTGTGTGCCATGTCGGTGTCAGTGATCATAAAGTGGGGAGGTCAGGAGTACTCCATCAGCTCCCTGTCGGAGGAGGACACGGTGATGGACCTGAAGCAGTCCATCAAGACCTTGACCGGGGTGCTGCCAGAGAGACAGAAGCTGCTGGGACTCAAGGTTAAAGGTGAGAGGATGTCAGGTGCGCAGGAGATCAGGACCTCATATCTGTTTGTGTGGTCGCTTTACTGTTAAAATCTGATAGGAAACTTCTGATTAAATAGTTTCATGTCCACGTTCTTAATAAAATGGGTTTGTTTGCTCCAGCGTTGCTTCCGTCTCGTCCTTCTGAACCGTCCTCACTTTCCTTTGTGCCGTCAGGTAAACCAGCAGAGGACGAGGTGAAGCTGGGCTCTTTGAAGCTGAAGCCCAACACCAAGATCATGATGATGGGCACCAGAGAGGAGAGCCTGGTAGGTGAACGTGTGCTGGAGAGTTTAACTGACTTTGTAGATATCTGGCTGGTTATGACTGGATGATCTGCAGCTTTATCAGACATAACAGAAGAAGAACTGCTGGCCGCTGACTTCATGTCTTCATGTTTGTAGGCCGCTCTGTAAACTGTGTGTTTGTTTTGTCTTTGTGAAGGAAGACGTTTTAGCCCCTCCCCCCGAGAACGATGACGTGGTCAATGATTTTGACATCGAGGAGGAGGTCATCGAAGTGGAGAACAGGTTAGATGTTGTGAATGTGATTTTTATCTTTTTTTTTTGTCTGCAACTTTTGTGAGAGAAGATGTGAAGGAAAATGTCCGTGTGTGTCTGAGAAACTAATGTTTGGCTGCGTGTCTAGAGAGGAGAACCTGGCTAAGATAGCCCGCAGAGTGAAAGACTACAAGGTGGAGGAGATGAACGCTCCCAGAGAAGGAAAGCGGCTGCTGGTCCTGGACGTGGACTACACACTGTTCGGTAAGAACGTTAAGAATATGACTGGGAGACAGCTGAGCGTATGGCTGCAGGTTTTCTTCTCTTCGTGTGGGCACAGGCATGTGTTCAGAGTTGTTGTTGTTGTAGTTGTAGTCAAAACAACAAGACACTTAGCAAACTATAAACCTAAAACTATGAATGTTTGTCAGCCGCTGATTGAATCCAGGACATTATGCACTGATGTCTGCATGCTGTGTGTGTTCAGATCACAAGTCGTGTGCAGAAACGGGTCAGGAGCTGATGAGACCATACCTCCACGAGTTTCTGACATCAGCCTACGAGGACTACGACATTGTCATCTGGTGTATGTATCTTTGTTTTACATCTACAAAGTACTTACTATTTCATAACTGTGTTTTGTTTCTCTCAGACTCAGGAATCTTTTGGAATAAACATCTTACACATGTTCTTTCTCTCCTCAGCTGCTACAAGTATGAAGTGGATTGATGCCAAAATGAAAGTGAGTATTCCACTTGTCAGAATAATAATAGTTTCATGTTTGTTTATAATTCTGTTTAGTTTTAGATAGTTTCCAGACTGAGTGACTTTGCTCTTTTCAGTTTAGTTTTAAGGAGTTTCAGCGTTAGTCTTAGTTTCTTCCATCACATTAAGAAGGATATTTGTCGGGGAGGATTTAAGAAGTTCAGAACAGGTTTTGCAGTTACATCACTGTCATGTCAATAAAAACATGCATAATTGCAATAGTTTAGTCAAATGTTTTTTTTTCACATTTAGTTTTAGACTTTTTGTCATCTTGGTTCATAAAAGTGAAATCTGACTGTCACCATGACTGTACTCCACCATTTTTCTTGCCAAAAGGTGGCAGTGTTAATCCAATAACCTCCTGTATTGTTGGTGGGGAACAGAAAATCATCTGTGTGTGTGTGTGTGTGTGTGTGTGTGTGTGTGTGTGTGTGTGTGTGTCTGTGTGTGTGTGTGTGTGTAGGAGCTGGGAGTGACGGACAACCCAAACTACAAGATAACGTTCATGTTGGACAGCGCAGCGATGATCACAGTGCACACCCCGAAGAGAGGCGTCGTCGAGGTCGGTACAAATCATGAATTATGAGTATATATTAATGTAACACACACTACTGATGCAACACAAGACCGTCTGTGTGAGTATACATTTAGAAAAAGAGGAAGACATTTTATTTCTCACTCAACTTGCAACAACAGTATAAGAATGTAACCTGCATGTTATCCTCTGGAGAGCCGTCCACAGCTGAAGGTGTGACTCTCAGGAATAATAACATGTCTCTTCCTGGTGTTTTTGGCTTTGTGATAAAATAAAAGCACTCAAAATAATGTGTTTGCTGACGTGTCTGTGTTTAGGTGAAGCCTCTGGGTGTGATATGGGGGAAGTACGGAGAATTTTACAACAGGAAGAACACCATAATGTTTGATGACATTGGACGAAACTTCCTCATGAATCCACAGAATGGACTGAAGGTAGCCGGCCAGCACCACCGTCACTGTGCCGAGCCTCTTCTCTTCCTCATCACTGTCAGCTTCATGCTCACATGTTGCTGAAACGTGTTTGGTGTGTGTCTGTGTTTGATAGATCCGGCCCTTCATGAAGGCCCATCTCAACAGGGAGAAGGACAGGGAGCTGTACAAACTGGCTCAGTACCTCAAAGAAATTGCCAAGCTTGAGGACTTCAGTGGACTCAACCACAAACACTGGGAAAGGTACGCACACACGCTTAACACTGATACGGACGACTGGAGAGTAGAAGAAAATGATGAAAATAAATCAGCCAACATGTGAACATCCACACATGTGAGACTATTTTCTAATGCAATTTAAATAGAAACGTTTAATATAAAACGTTCAACAACAAAACAGCCTCAGTCAATAAACATCTGCAGCCAAATGAAGTAGAAACTCTCGAGAAAAGCTTGTAATCTGGAACAAGAAAATAAATAATCAACATAATGCAGCTTTCATTAGAATATGTGAATCACTGCACCAGAATTGTTGCAGTAACTGAGGGAACTTATCACACACAGATAACTGATGCACAGTAGTAATAAAAGGAAGGACTGCACATAATAGAGGTTAATGCAGCAGATTAAGTCTGATATATTATAAATAAGAAAGAGAACATGAGTCCATACAGACTCTTTACAATAGACAGTCACATCCGCTCGTCTCTGAATATGATCCTCTGTATCAAAGTGCAAATCAAGCAGCTTCAAGCGATCTTTGTTTCCGTCTCATCGAGCCTCTGAACTCAAATTCTAACAGCAACATGTTGTTCTTCTTCTTCCAGGATCTTTTGTGTTCTCAGTGTCAAGTGTCTCTTTTATGTTTTAAGAAGCTCTCTCATGAAGCAGCTGTCGAACACTGTGTGAACGCTTTTTATGTTTTTGTGTTGTTTTTATATGAGCAGACACTGTGCCCCGGACAGACTTCCCCTTGGGGACATTCATGTTTCAATCAGTCTGTCTGAAATCAATTTAAATTCAGTGAAGTAAATCTAATATCTGAAATATGTTTGTGTGTCTGTAGGTACCTGTCGAAGAGGCAGCACCACTGAGAGGGGACGGCATCCTCGACAAAGACTGGGGCTGGGCAAGAACATCCCATCATCCACTACTCACTCACACACACACACACACACACACACACACACAGACACACACTCGACTATTACAAGTCCTTCGTTTCAAACCTTACAACAGATCCAACACTAACCCTCCTGCTGACAACACTCAAAAGCTCAGGACTGAGATGGGCTTCCCAATTTCTATATTTGCATGTTCTCTGTCTCTCTCCCGAGTCTCACACCTTGTTTTATTTCAAGTGTTATTTGCATTTATTCCAGAAATAATTCCAGTTGCTACCAGTCAGTGTGGCAAAAATCCACCTGTGTGGGTTAAAAAACAACTTCTTCATGCCAACTTGTCTAAAATACATCTTGAAATCCAGTCAAACAGCTTCTGAAAAAAAAGTCTGAGCTCTGTTAAACCTGCTTGATCCTGCAGATTGCTGAGGTTTACAGCATTTTCACATTAATTAATGTTTCTACCAAGTAACTTTAAAAAAAGAGAGACTTATACTTAGTGTCATCCACCTGTACAACGCTTACGTTTACATCTTTAAGAAGTAAGGATTGAAAAGGATTAAATCTGAAGTTCAGAGGAAAATAATTAATAAAAACAAGTTACATAAATGTATCTAAAAATGAGGATATATCCACAGTTTAAAGGTGCAATGTGTTAAGAATTTTAGTTGAAAACATTCTGAACAGAATGAAGAAGAATCTGTTTTGACGTCTGAACTGTCTGAGAGATCTAGTTAGCATGCTGACCAGCTAGCACCGGTGCTTCTGCTAGCAGTGTGAAGTCTGATCCAAGTCTGAGTCTTACTGCAGTACATTCAACATCAAACCCACATCTGAAACCCAAACAGTTGAATGATAATATGCAATAATCCTCAAAGCTGGTCGTAGCAAAATACTTCAAAACAATTGATGTACAAGCTGTTGTTCCTCCACCAGACTCAGGCCTGTCAGCAGAGGGCGACACAGGTGTACAGGTGACGGTCAGGTGAATCGCTGTGTGAGCATCTCCGTTGTTACATGCCACCGCTGTGGACGCACACAGTCGATGGGTTCTAGTTTTTGTTTAGTTTTTTTGATGCAGAATTCGTGGGTCAGTGTTTTGTTTAGAGATTTTACTGAAACGACATGGTAACTTGAAATGTTAACGAACAAAGCGAGGAGGAGGGATGATGATGATGACGATGATGATGATGATGAAACACTCATTTCACAGTTTGTTCTTCAGTTGCTTCTTCATCATCTGCACTTATTGTTAACGTGTATTTTAAGTTATGGGTGAAGAAGGCGGAGGTGTTTCTCCTCCTCATGAACAAGTAGCACCTGAAGCTCTTGGAAACGGGGGGATGTGATTTTTCTTTCAGATCTTGTCAAGTTTACAGCTCTCTTTTCAACTCCTCTTCATTTTTTAAGATCTGCCTTTTTGTGTTTTCCTCTTCACATCCCCGACTTCCTGGCTGTAAATATGACAATAAACCTTTTTTTTGTACCAATATCGCCTGTATTGTTCATTCTTTCTTCAGTCACAATCTTTTACAGTGTTGAAGCATTTCATCATAATGAACCAAAATGCCAAAAGCTGCAGTAAATAAACCATTTATTAAATTTATTGAGAAAAATCAGAGTTACAAAGGATTTGAGGGAGTTGGGAACAGATTTGAAACAGATGTTTTAAAGATCATCAATAAATACTGTACAGGAAAATATAAAAATATTTTTCTTCCATCTTTGTGTTCTTCCTTCCTTCATGGCTGCAGTTTGAGGAAGGAGCAGTTCACGGTGTTTCTGTTCACTCTGGAGACGGGACAGGTTGGACAGAGTCAGTACGGAGAAATCTCAAGAAATCATAAACTCAACCTGTGCAGAAAACTCAGTCACAGCAGTTCTTAATCTCAGTGGTTTGAGTGATGGACTGTACTTACGAGCAGTAGCTCCAGGGTCCGAACGGCCCTCTGGTGTGCTTGTCCTGAGCTCGCACGCAGATGATGTACCTCTTGGTTTTGAAGTCGATCTCAAACTTGTTGTCGTCAGTGTCGTGGAGCTGTGCAGCAGAAGAGGAGACTTGTTGAAGACAAACAGATGCTTTCTTACACTACAGAGAAGTGTAGCTGGAAGCTGATGTTGTAATCACCCGTATGTGCCTGTCGCTGTGACACGTGTCGTCGTTGTGGACCACCTTGACCTGAAACTGCAGGCTGAAGAAACTGCAGGGCTTCTCCCAGGAGTCGGGGTAGCTCCAGCTGAACTCCTTCCCATCAGTGATCTGCAGGTTCTGGAGGTTTTCTGGCCTCACTGAACAGGGTGAGGAGGAGGGGAGGAAATATCGGTTCTAAATAAATATCCTCGCTCCCACAGCTGAGATATGTCAGAGTACTCAAAAACAAACATATTGGCCATAATTGTTCTGTCACTGAAGCACAATCGCTTACCGATGTCTCTCAGGTAGAAGGTCTCTGTATATTCCTCCAGGCGAGAGTAGCTGTAGATGTAGATGCTGAGGGCGATGCGGTGCTGCTCCTCTTTGAACGGGCAGCTGGCGTCCTGGCACTGAATGCTGGACCCGTCAGCAGCCACCACACAGGGAATGTTCTCCAAATGACTGGAACGAAGACAGACTGGTTGGTACAGACACGGTCTACAGCAGGACACATGAGTCTGGGACGAGTGTTGAGTGTGTGTGAGCCTCACCGTTCTGCCTTCACCAGGAGCACGGCGGCGTCGGATCGGTACTGAGCTTTGGTCCAGCTGCACTGGAAGGAGCCTGAATAGTTGGGTGCTGAGCAGCGGATGTGACCTGCAGGAGCAGAGACACGTTCAGCTGTTTGTGTTGAATGTCACAGCATTTACACTTCAATAAATCAACTCTAGTTTCATTTGAGGGTGTTAATTTACTGACTGGGAACAGGAGGAGAGTTCTGCCAGCTTCACACCAGCTTGTTTACTATATTTTTTTTTTTTGGCCTTTTCTGGCTTTATTTGATAGAACAGCTGAAGAGTTGGACAGGAAACAGGGTAAGAGACGGGGAGTGACACGCAGCAAAGGGACCCGGGCCGGGAGTCGAACCCGGGTCCGCTGCAGAGCCTCGGCACATGGGTCGCACGCGCTACCGACTGAGCTACGCGGCGCCCCTTTACTATATTTAACATTTTGTTCAATCAAATCAGGCACAAAACACAAAACCAGAGAAAGGATGAAGTATCACCATCAGTTTAGCCAAGATGCTGTGCTGTATTTACTCTCTGTGTCCTCTAACATCCTCCCGTCCCGTCATTTCTCCTGCTCTGATCCTTGTTTTGTCCACTTTCTTTGTACATCCACCTCAGTGTTCATCTTATCTGCTGAACACTGTCGGCTCCTGGACCACAGCCCATCTTATTACCCTCTCCCACCATCTTTCTTATCTTTTCAGTGACATCTATCCTCCAGTGTCCCCCAATAACACAACAAATCTTTATCTGTCTCTGTTTGTCATTTCTAATGCGCTGCAGCTTCTTTGTCCTCCATCTTTTCTTATCGTACCTTCCTGAGGGGATTTTTCTTTCAGTATGACAGTCCTGTTCTCCACCTGGATCATGATCACAGTGTGGTTGAGGTATTCTCCGTCTGGGCCGAGGTGACAGGTGTAGTTTCCCCCATTCATCTCCTCCACCGGGACCTTCACCTGATTCCCCTGCAGAGCTGGAACCTCCACACCTGAGAGAAGAGCACATGTCAGCGTAACACTGATGCTTCTGCTTCGGCTGGTCATGACACAGATGATGTGCCGTATGACTGAAGTTTAATTTCCTGCACAAAATTCTCTATGTTAAAATTCATCTACCGTTAAAATGTGTTTTTTGCACAGTGTGTTATCTGTATATTTAGTGGCAGTAGAAGTTATATCAGCGGTGGTTCTGACAGAACTAGTTGTATTACCGTTCTTCTTCCAGGTCACAGGCTGGTTCTGATAAGCTTCTCCGCAGGTCAGAGGGACGAACACCATGCTGCCTTCTTCGTTAGGCAACCTCAGGACCAGAACTGGTTTATTCACAGACAGGAGACACAAACACAACCACACAGAGTTTATTGAGTCAACATATATTGCATGCGAGGTGAAGAGATGACTGAAAAGGAAAAGGACGAGGAGGTACCAACCGTTATCCATCAGGGTCTCTATCTGGTGCTGGCTGCTGTCAGAGGAGGCGCTGCACAGCGAGGCGCACAGGAGCACGAGGAGCAGCGAGAGCATCTGAAACCACAGCACAGAACAGAGACTGGAACAACTGAGTCACCGGTTTTAGTGTTTCTATAAAGCTCTGACTCTTCGATATGCATAAATATGGTTGTTCAGGAAGAAAAAGAATCCTTCAGGTCCAAAACTGTTGTTTGTCACCAAGTTAGTGTGTGAAAACATTACATTCTACAAATACAAGTAAAGTCTTCATCCGAGAAATCTACAGTCCTAAAATGAATGTGGTGGAGAAGAAAGTACAATATTATAGTATAGTAGAATATCAAGTATCCCAAAATGTGGATACTCCAGCAGGACGGTGGTTCACAACCGTTTTCTCTTGTGATCATCTTTTCATGAGTCGGTTGAAGCGTGTTAATTTTCTTCCCTTCCATATTTTTTCCACTTTGTTTATCAAGAAGGAAGATCAGCCTGTAGTTCACAAATAAAAACTTTTATCTTCTCTCTATAAATTGTGCAACCCCTCCTGGCAGTCACTATACTCAGGTGAACCTGTATTTCTGAAACACATTTAAGTAATTTCAGCACACGAGTGAAAGTATTTCTTATGATTCTGTGAGCAAAAGTTCCTGCTGACACAATCATCAAATTCAGCTTCGTCTAAGTCACAGTATCACCTGCACTACTGAGAATGTTAATGATAACAATTAATAAACTTAAATAACTAAACTTAAACTCATCTAAAAAGAATCCGAGACCAATGAAAGACGTGTTAACCTCAATATATTACAATTTATTACTTTAGTATTCATCTTGTTAAGTAAATGTTTGGTTCTGATGATCAATTTGATTAGAAATAGCTTCACATTTCACATGAAGTCTGACTGCTTTTAGAAGTTGAGCATGAGTCTAAAATAAAGTTGAGAATGAAGATTCCTTAACTGATGGTCACACAAAGTCGTAGTAACCTGATTAGTTGTTGCATTGATTCATAAATGATCATTTCAAGTGTTAGTCCTCCCTGAATATTTGCTCTGTACCTTGATTACAGTGTTACACAGACAGATAATGAGTGAGTCGATCTTACCTTGACAGCTGGACGGGATCCAAAGAACACACACTGAGCTCTGACTTGTTGAGAGGTGAGACGCCGGCGCTGAGTGTGAGTTCAGGTCGTCTGCAGAACTTGTTTATATGCAGCCCAGAAGCAGAAGGTCGAAAAACCCCTCGACACATAGAGGAAGTTTGTGTGTGGGATTTATTACCTGAGAGTGTGATGACATGAAATCGTGATCCATCAGCTGGAAACACCAAAGGAATTCATACTAATCATGCAGAAGAATGGATTATTTCTTCATTCCTGACACGGCTTTCAATCTGACTCTCCTCTGTTGTTTGGTCCCATTCAGGCGGTCATGAGGGAGATAACCACAGCAAAAGCAAAAACATACCATATTCCATTGTGAAATAAGTGCAGATACGCTTGGGGAAGGAAGTCGGGACAACAATAGAGACTGAAACCGCAGGATGGGGAACTGGAAAAGCATGACAGCGTGCGGTGGTGGTGGTGGTGAAAAACTGAACAGGTACTTTGGAGAATGGTCATCATGAGCATTCTGAGGAATAAGAACAAGAAAGCAAAAGTGTCCGAATGAATGAACAACTCCAGCGAAGTGGAAAAGGGAAGATGTCCCCGGGATGAAATAAAAGAGAAAAGCTTTGATCAGGGAAACGTCACACGGACGTCTCCTTCATGCAGTTTGTGAACACAACATTCTTTGACCGCAGACACATTTGGGAAGTTACCTGTGCAACGATTTATGGAGGAGTTTCCATCACTCATTCTGCACTTATTCTAACACCATGTTTAAATATATTGATCTGTAGTGACAGGCAGCAGCAGAGCGTTTCCTTTAAACACACTCTTAATTATAGCATGAGGTTTCTTTTGATTCAACATCACTATGTGGTTATGAAAAATAGATTGTTAGATGACTATAGTAGCTGACAGTTGGTGAGCTTTGTGGTTTTAACTGGACAAAATCACCTTTGCACTGAATCATATCGTCACTGCTCGTCGCTCCTCTGATGTCAGGCACGCTCACAGACTTCCCACTCTAGCTTCCATTTCACTTTTCATAGCCGTTATCCTGATCTAATCTTCTCTTTCGGGATGGTCGACATGACTACAAAGGGAAGAACGTGTGTTGTAACACCTTTGGCTTTGTGCAGGTGTGACCTCTAAAGGTATTTCCAGAAAAAGCCAATCGTGACGACGTGAGATTTAATGCCACGCTGCCCACAGATGGTACCGCTTCCCCTCTGCAGCCTGTTACTCATGCACAGGGTAACCTTCCACATTTAATGGCTTAATAAGTGACTTATGGAAGTTATAAACAATGGCTGATGAGTTTAAGTGATCGGCAGGTAGGATGTTGACCAACAGGTTAGTTCTTTCCTCATTCCACCGCAGGCGGAGTGACGTGTGATTACCTGGCTGGGAACAGCAGCTGGCAGCACTTCATACAGAGACAGTGTTGACTCTCTCCTGAAGGCCTCTGCATCATCGAATTTTTTGAGAAATTTTCCATGATTAGTCTGAGGTTTTCCAATAAGGAAGCTGACATTAAGAAAGGGAAGCTGCTATAAAGTATCATCTTTAAACAGGGCTGTATGTAACAGCTGTAGCAAGTTATATGTTTTAATCATTTTTTCAGTTTATATTTGTGGCGATATGTGAGCGGATTGTTGCGTGATATAAAAAATGAGACCTTCCCCGTCCGTCCCAGCTGCCTGTGGATGATTTGTTTAATTGATTGATTGATTGATTCGGGTCGGAGTCCAAAGAAGATTGGATGATGAGCTGAGCTGGGCATAAAGACTGGAAGCAGAACAGCTCGCCCGGCTTCGTCAAAGGTAAATAAATATATAAATAAATCCACCTGAAAGCATCTTTAAAGCGAAGTGTGCTGGAACGATTCCTCCGTCAGCCTGTTCTGTTTGCTCCCTGAAAACTAACACCAAACTAACGCACAAAGCTCCCCCTAAAACCTCCACGTACAGTTGGACATTTTTATTCGTGTACAGGTGAAACAAACAAGATGTGCCACACTGAGATCTCTCGAATCGTCATGAAGCAAGTTACTGCTGTGAAAGCATCAAAACACAAAACGTACGGAGGAAGGCAAACAGCCCGCCGTTAGAAGCCGTGACTTTATAAAAGCCGCCAGGACTTCTGTAAGGTTGTGATGTCACGGTGCCTGCTCAGGCCTGTGAGAGCCGACCAATCACAGCAGACTGGGCTTTTCAGGGGGGAGGGCCTTAAAGAGACAGGACCGAGGGTGAATAGAGGTGCTGCAGCAGTGGACAGTATGAGAAAATGTGTGTTTTCTGAACATTAGAGCGTGAAGACATCTCGCAGACTGAAGTATGAACCTCTAAATGAGCATAATGAGACGGTGAGAGCATCACAGGTGCTGGAGGACTCAGTCAGGCCGGCTGTTGTCCCCTGAGTCCCTTTATGAAGCTACGGTTTGATATTTATCGTCCAGACATGAGAGTCGTATTGATCTCCTCATCTGACCCTCGACAAGAGAGCAAGTAAGTTGATTACCAAAAGGTTTAATACTAAAAAAAAAGCCTTTAAAAATCCAGCACTGGATGTCAGTCAGCTTTCTGTTCCCATCTGTGGTCTGAAACCCACAATAGAAACACAAATGAATAGTTTGTCTACTTTTACCAAGTTAACAAGGGTATCATGAAGAAGGTGAATGTGAAATGTGTGATGCTGTTTAATACAACCTGATATCTGTGAGGGAAACAGTTAATATGTCCTACAAGTTCCCTAAAGAGTATCTGTACGTCAGCCTTTAAAACAACGATCAAAGAAACAGAGAGAGAATTAAATCATCAACACTAACAATCAGACAGAGACCGAGGGATAGAAACAATGATCCATTTTAATTAAAAACATTCTATTTTTAATCAAAATATGCAACTGTGTTTCTGATGTCCCGTCGTTTTGCCACATGAATAAGTGTGGTTGTGTCTTAAACATATATAGGCATCCACACACTCATAGTCCACACGCACACACACACACACACACACACAAACACACACACATAGGCTGACTACTTAATGTTTATTACATGATTGATCTGATTGTTCAGTGAAACAGAGTGAAATAAAGCGTCTAATCCAGCGGCAGAGAGAGGACACATCAGCGAACTCGCCTTCCTCCGCAGCTGCGAGCTCACTGAGGCAGTGTTCTTGATCTGATTCACTAATAATTAAGACTCGCCTGAAGAACTGTCATGATTGTTAAACTATCTGTGTTACGTTCTCTCTTATCTGCAGTCTGTGTTTAAAACGTGTATGAAACGTATGTGGAACCCTGTAGCCTCATGAACACAATTCTGCTGATCCAGTCTCACCAGAGAGCAGAACTTGAATGGAAACTGAAACATTCGAAACATCAGAAAACCCTTCGAGCCATCTGACAAAGTTCTCTTTTTGTTGTTTGGTTTCCATAGGAACAGTTAAAAAGACTTCAAAAAGGTCAAAATTTCAACGTGTAAAACCAAAATGGCGAGTCTTTGCTCAATTCAAGAGTCTTGTATCTCTGGCAGACAGCCGACCTCGGCCCAATCAAAGCCCTTCTCAGCAAAAACAAAGAGAGAAGAGAAAGAGTGCAAATCAAAAGAGAAAAGTCAGAATCAACTTGCTTTTATCTCCCTTGTTATCCTCCTCCTTTAATACCGCCGCCTCCGCCTGCCTGGAGCTAATTCTCCACCGGCATGGGCTCTTGCGGCAGAGCAGCCACTGCTTCCACTGTGACCGGCCCAGAGGCCTCTGGTGTGTGTCCTGGGGTCGATACCGGCTCTGGCGGCGGAGGCTGGCTGAGGATGACCTGCACTACATAGTCCCTGGAGATGTTGAGTTGGTCCAAGCGCAGCCTGTCTGTCAGTGGCCGACCTGAGAAAAACCAGCGCTGGGTCGCGGCAGGCACGCCCTCGTGACTTTGTAAGCGGCGCTTCATCATGCCCACCGTGTCCGTGGAACGGACCGCCAGTCGGAGGTCGCGACCCGTGGAGAGCCGCAGCCGAAGCTGGCACTCCCCTCCTGAGGCGGGGTCGCTGGCGCTGCCCGAGGACGGGTCTGCTGCCCCGGAGTCTGGATCTGAACCGTCAAGCTCTTCAGAGCGCTCCTCAATCATGTTGACGGGAGGAGAGAGGCAGTAGACCGGCAGCTGGTAACGATTTCCCAGTTCATCGTAACATTCAGTCAGAGCTCCTGGAAGAAAACAACAAGTGTCAGTGGTTCAATGTTCAACAGGCACCAGTTTCATCTTTAACAAACTATAGGAGACTTTTAACTGGTTGTTAAACAGTCTCAATTTAATAAGTAAACGAGACCATCAGCAGAAGATTTCTAAAGACTTGTTATTGTTATTGTTAATGCCTGGTTCTGACTCATCCCGGCTGGGATGAACTGATGAGTCTCGGTGCCGAGAGATGAAGCTGTGTGTCGTCTGGTGATACGGCACTAAAACAAAACTTTGATTTGATTCGCCATCACCACGTGTTCTCCCACATTCAACATAAATATTTCAGTCATTATTCCTATCAGTTATTATAACATGAACATCTTCAGCTCCAGTGAGAGTCTGCTGGGTCACAGAAAGACTTCTATGCAAAGCCTGTCATATTATAAGAATCACATACACATACTGAAAGCTTTAAATGATCATCAGCTCATCGAAACCCACGATTCGTGTTCTGAATAACTCATGATTTGGGAAGAAAGGTAAGAAATGTGCCTCAATATTCCTCTTGTCATCATCTTTCCAGCTAACAAAGCCAATATCTGCCCTCAGTGAAATGGAGAAATGAAAGTCCAACTTAGTTGAAAACAAAATAAGGAAAGATGATACAGTGAAAGTAGGAGAAAAGGGAATCTCGTGTGTCTGTGAGTACTACATACAATGCATTCTGTCACCGCTGTGATTCAGATGCAGAGCAGAGAGGTGGTGGAGAGTGGGGGGAAATAAGATGTAGTGTAGAGGTCAAATTATTCCACAAACAGAAACTTAATACTGTGGTATTCACTGGGGGGAGGGGGGCCCTCAGGGGGATTTCAGACAGGTCCGCTGGTGCCAGGATGAAGTGTCATTTCTGTCACACCTGGAAATGTCAAGTTATTGTGGTGTTTCAAACACAAGGTTTACTCAGCTTTTTACCAAAACAGCCAGTTTGTCTCCAACACTTTGCCTCTTCCTCAGTTTTGACAGGATACTAACAACGTCGACGTCCTAAAACCTAAAACCTAAAACCAAACACCAGCGTGACGACTCTCCTCCGCAGTCCTGACAGTGTGCTGAAAGGTCACTGCACCGCTCTCTTGTAGTTTTATGACTTTAAATTGAGGCGCGAGTCGCCCGCGAGAGACGAGAGTTTTGTGGTAAGTGAGCGCGAGATGAGTCAGCAGAGGATGCTGCTCCGTTCTCTGGATGACTGCTGCTGTGGTCAAGGTGGAGACAAAAGGGCAACTTTCTGCTAAGGTCATGGTCGACCAGAGTGAGTGAGGGAAAGTAAACCTGATGTTGTGTCACCTTGTGACAACAGCACTCACCAAACAGAGAAAGGTGTGAAAAAACTTCTTTCAACCACAATTTTCATACCACAATTGGTATTTTATAATATTAAAACTCTCTGCTGTTGTCAGACAACATGACATGACTGAAACAATGTGGGGAAATAATCCACAGATTCAGATTAATCATCTTCTAAAACACAATAGTTTCACCACACTTACAGCACAACTACATTGAAAAAGTGTCAATTGTTCTTTAGATCAGCCTGATTAGCGGAAAACCACATGAAGTCATCTCTTTTTGTTGTTGTGTTATTTCTTTCCATTACTTGAAAGAAAGAATAAAAGAGAACTTCGAGCAAATATGAGAAATGGGTCCTTTTTGGTGTCAGCTGGCTGAAGGGATGATCAGTGCCAGCAGCTTGAATCATTTTTCCAAACTTAAATTTAGATTTTAAAAGAGGACAAAGGAAAAAGTGATATGGGGGAACTACATTTGATAAATGTACAGCTAGAAGAGGAATTACATTACAAGAAAAACATCTCCTAACTGAGGTGGGTGTTGTTGAGTGATGGGAAACATCAGTCAGGAACTCTTTAACTCTTTAACCATTTATAGCAACAAATGAAATTACAGTTGAGCTTGGCGCTGATGGCTCGGCTCTGAAGCAGCATGCTGAGCCACAAAACACAAAGCACAACGCAGAAAAACTTCCGAATGAAGCCTCAGCAAAACGATGGAGACCGGAGAGGTGGCAGCAAGTTTGCCTGCACCGGCGATGTGTGGCAGTATTTCAACAGGAGGGAGTCAGAAGCAGAGACAACATGGAAACTGTCAGAGCCACAAAAGGTTAATATAAATACAAGATGGATGTTAAAACTGTGTCTGTGTATCTAACTCTCTTCTCCAGTCAGCTCCACCTCAGTGTTCATCCCTCTGCTGCAGAATGCTAATAGTTTCCAGGTGCTGCTAATGCCTCTGGTACAAAAACAAAAAACAAAACAAGAATACAGAATGAAGGCCGGATTAAATTTTATGATCAAAGCACGAAACAGTTGTTTACATGAACAATGCTTTGCTGCGGTGGTGTTTTCTGCATCGGCAAACAAAAAGCAGTTTCTGTTCTGGCTGAAATCACGATAATGACGTGAATCAGTGAACACGATGCTTTTATTTGTGGCAGGATGGACGGACGCCAGCATGTTGACCGACTGCTGATGCAAATGGATCTCATTGTCTGCCTCAGAGTCGCTTTTGATGACCACAGATCTCCAATCAGATTACATACAGTGAGCCCATCAATAGATGCGCCTCTAATGAGCTTAAAGTCTCCATTATGAATACAGAAGAAATACTTAATACTCAGCTCCTTATTTCATGCTTTTAAAGGACTGTGGAGTATCACTGACTGTCTGTAACAAGCTGCCGTTTAAGTAACCGAGGCCACAGTGACGTAACCACAGGAGCCAATGTGAGATTCATCCTGGAGTAGCTGATGGGCAACAGTAAACATTCTAGCCCTTCATGCTAACGTTAGCTAGCATACTATTGTTGACAGGTATTAAACCTAACAACTTAAACCTTAAACCTCACCTCCAGTTCTCACTGAACCCCCCAAACTTTTTCCAATCGTGCCAATTTCTTCTGCTTTTGTTTTCTCTAACTGTAGCGACAGAGTTGTTCAGCCAGTCTCCATTTGTTTACATCTGCTTCCCCACAAGATTGTGAGCTGGTAGATCACTCCCGCTGGAACGATCATCTCTACTGGAAGTGTGTGATGCACCATTATCAGTAGCAGAGAGTGCATGATTGAGATTAGAGACACGAACATCTGCAAAGTTTCTCCTTGTGTGTGTGATGCAACTTGATTTCACCGTCGGCTAGAATTTTAAAAGTCCTGCAGTCTGAGTCTGGACTAAGGTGGTGGAACAGGGCCAAGACCGTCAATCATTCAGCCGAAACTGGAATTGTAAAAGCAAAAAAAAAAAAAAGGGCAACAGAGAGGCATAAAGTTGTGAGTGGTAAAATATTTAAGTGATCTAGCTGCTTTTTGCAGCGGAGTGCTGGTTGAGTGAAATGGTGATGTCAGGTCTGGGGAATCCACAGCTGCAGCCCAGCGGGATCCGATCTGACCTGGACAAACTACTAAAAGGAACGGCGCAAGACAAGACACGGAATACATTTACATGCATGAATAGCCTGTCTGCTGGCAGCTACTACACCGAACATTATTCAGGTAGAGCTGTTTTTCCATCTTTGAAGCCTTGAGGTTGTGTCCCTGTTGGCCTACTGACAGAATAACTCTGCTGCCCACCTCTGCTTTCCTGCTGAGTTCACCGAAGAAGAAAAAAGTGGCCCGGCCCTCAAAATGAACTGCCAAAAGTAAAGTTCTGCTTATTTGTTGACTTCAAATATAGACTACTAAACTTCAGTAGGAGTATGAACATTTGTTTCATAACAGAGCATGTGATTAGATATTATTGTGATTCAATTTGCTTATGACATTTACCCTCACTGATTCATTAAAAAAAATAACCCTGATGAAAGTCAGTGAAACCAGAAGGTCACCACCGGGACAAAACTGGCCGAAACTCACCACGACAACAAGAAGCAGATCACCTCTCCTCTCCCCAGCGCAGCTCATGTGATTATGAGGTAATATGAATGAGGGATGAGGACACAGACGCACATCCACAAATAGAAAACCTGCTGAAGCAGCTGATAATTACTTTGTGGAGCTTTTGTCAATTTTCTATCGACTTGTTCAATATGGATGCTCTCCAGTGTGTGTTAGAAGAGGCCCTATCTTTGGTATACTTATGTGAGTAATAACCTCATTAAGTCTTCCTTTCTGGAGACCCAGCACACGCCCATATCATTTATTATTTATTGATTTCTTCTGAAGTACATACCTCCTAATAGCTAAAGCCGAAACTCTAAAATGCGGTCGTCGAGATACACTTAGACCTTCAGAGCATCATTAACTGGTTCTAACTGCAGGCTGAATACTGTCCTGTCCACATCCACTAAACTCTTCATTTTTCTGTGAGCTGGGAAAAAAAAACAAAAAAAACATGCAGACACGCTTCCTGTTTATGAAAGTTCCACATCAGAGGACACAACAGAAGATAATCTACACAGACTTCCTCAGAAGACTTAACTGCATCCTTGAGCTCATAGTTTCTCAAAATGCAGCCGGCAAGACAAAACCTGCAAAACCTTTAACTCCAACAGCTCCCTGCTGCACGCCGACACGTGGCACCTGACGACTTCCTGTGCAGACCTTAAAACATGTGCTGGTTCCCTAAACAGCATCTCTAATGTAACCTGTAAATATGTGCAGTCATCTCACAATCTCAGGTCCGGCCAAAGACACATTAGCTTGAGACGAATGTTTTCTAAAGTGGTCTGTACAAGAACTGATGGACGACTCGCTCTGTCACCCAGAAAACAATATGAACCGTTTCTTCACCTGTTTGAACTTTGGGATGTCCTGAGCTTTACTTCCACTTTTCAAGCTACAGGCTGTTCTGAAACTGTTAAGTGAAATCTCGGCCTGTGCAGCGGAAGCATCATGAGCCGTTTTCTATTCATAACATACGTAGATTCCTAACGGTTCCCAACACAGCGCTTTTAAAAATGTCAATGTCACAATTTGAAGGATTTCATTACTTATGTTTTTGCTTTCTGATGAGTTTTAACAACAGTAACTGTTTTTCATGTTTTCTAGCTGTTTTCTTTCTTTCACATGGACTAATTCAGCTGCTCGATTCTTAGTCAAGTTTTTATTCTGCAACCTGAAAGTCTGGAATATTCTTCCTGAAGTCTTTTATAACAGTGCGAACACACGACATGCTGGAGTCCTTCAGACTGTCCCCGTCTTTCTTCTCTCCTAAAATGCTTTCATGGCTTTTCCTGTATTTTTATTAATGTACAACCAAACAACCGGTTCTAAATCTTAAAACTAATCTCCAGCAAGTTTGCGATGAAGATGACAAACACAGGGATTAATTATTTTTCATATGGTGGATCATGACACATAAGAATATATTTCAATGGATTTTAGTTTTTGCCCAAAATGTGGCCGGCAACAGAACAGGTGAGCCGTGTTTTTAGCCTAGCTGACTGCCAGAGAAGCCTTTTGCTTGGTCGTAAAATACTTGTCAGAAAGACGGAACTGTAAGTTTTACGATGACTAAAAATTGATCTTATTAAAATCAATTTGAATTCACAACACATTCTGCTTTTAAAGGTACCAAAATGTAGCACAAGTTGATCTACGTTCCTCTTACATCTTAAGTACCGATGTAAGAGGAACGGCTTTAGCAGTCGTTATAAAACAGGTTTTCCAAATATTTTGAGTTTGGTCATAAAGTAGCATTATGTTAATGGTTCCAGTAATGTGCAAGATTAGCCGTGAACAGATGAAGGCGTGTCCAGACGCACATGACCAAAAGATTCCCTCCATGCTTAATAAGAAAAGAGAACTTCACGCATATCAAAACTAGCACAGAAAACAAGAACTACAGCCGAGCTCCTGAGTTTTAGCAGCTCTAGAGTATTTGGGAAGAGGGAGTTGAAATTCTTGAGGTGGTAATCATCCACTGCATGTCCTACATAACGTCCACCCAGCAACGGTATTTCATGGGGAGTAAAACACAATGAGGTATCGACTACGTCTGCGTCTGCGGACATGTGTGTTACCGTGCGGCAGTGTGATGCTGGCCCCGTCCAGGATGGCCTGAGCCAGCAGGTGGTCATTGCTCTCAAAGGCGCTGGCCGCAGCCCGCAGCGCATCCCAGATCTCCTTCCGGCCCTCGAATGCTGGCGCCGTATCCCAGAACTCATCTCTCTTGCTGCGCAGCTGGCCTTCAGTCATCGGGTAGTCACTTTTCCATTTAGGCCGCTCTCTCTTCAGGGGCTGGTTACGCCCTAGAGCCACTGGGAGGGGAGACGGAGAGAGCGAGGAGGGGAGGGATGGAGAGGAGGAAAGATGGAGGAAGACAGGAGGTTGGGAGGGGAGATGGAGAGGAAGCAGACGGGAAAGACAGAGAATGAAAGTGAGGGTGAAGGATGTGAGAAAAGAAAGCGAAATGGTGATGTAGGGAAGAGAAAGAGCTGGGATCAGTCTTTTAAGATTACTCAAGTACACAACTAACCTCAGATTACAGATTAAACATAAACCTACCACATCCTGTGATACATACATGGAGTACACGAACACTGAAGCTCAAAGTATTATGTTACTAAACCCAGTTAAAATGTTCGGGTTATAGCGTCTACGGTGCTCCATCTGCAGCGGAGTGGCTGATTAATAACACCATCTGGATCAACACCGAAGGGAACGACAGGTACAGGACAGCCTCTGTGTGTGTGTGTGTGTGTGTGTGTGTGTGTGTGGTTGTGTGGTTGTGTGTCGTACGTGCAGCACACACACACACACACACAATGAGAGGAGAGAGGAGGACGGCAGATCAAGGTGTTGCGTTACACCTGCTGCTGGTGCACATGTTCCCTGATGATCACACGGCACACCCTGATAACATCAACCTTCCGCTGGCTGTTTGTAGTAAATAAGACCTCTGACTGACTGTTTACACCCAACTTGACTTTTGTTTGGTTGTGTATGATTCCACCAGTATTCTCCAACAGCCAACAACATCGGAATGAAAGTTCAGTGGTACCTGTGTGGAAATGTAGACACTGCAACAAATAATGACTCATAAATATTAACCAGTGGGTTTGGTGCTTTACGACGTCAGCAGCTGCTCATTCTGACGGATGCAGAGATCCTCAATCACACCTTCGTTTCATCCAGGCTTGATTATTTGTCTGTCTGCCACAAGCTGGTCCCAAGAGTTAAAAAGTCGTCAGCTGGCTGCAGAGTCATTTTGTTTTGTTTTTAATCATCTCCCTTTCTCTAGAACAACGATGCCAAAATATTTTCCCTTGGAAGGCCAAAAGTGAAACTGAATGTTGGGACCACAGGCCAGAAACAAGCTCCTATTGAGACGCAAAATGGCATAAAACAAACACCCTCAGAGAGAAAGTGACAGAAAAAAAGTCCCGGTGATCTATTTTTCCTCCCGTGTATATGACTTCAGTTATTGTTGTTCAGTCTAGCCCCTCCTGTCCTGCATGATTAAGATGTTTCGCTGCCCAAACACACGATTCAAATGATCAGCTCGTCATCCATGAAACCTGACGACGACACACTCGTTGATTCAGGTGTGTTGGCTGCAGGGGAACATCTAAGACATGCAGGAGGTGATGTCTTCCCCCAATTATCTTTGTCTTTTCTTTTTCCTCCACTTGTCTCTCAGAATTGCCAGACTACCTGCACAATGTGTCACTCTGGCCTCCACACTCAAATCATAATAATTAGAAAATATACTTAACAGCAATTCATATTATAATTTTGGTGATCTGGTGGGCCAAATCAAACCTCATGGAGGACTTTGGGCAGTCCTGCTCCAGAATAACCTCCCTGCTGACATCAGACAATCAGACTCAATTCAGGCCTTTAAATCCAACTGTGTCAAACTTTTAATTAGTCCTTATTCTTCAGTCAGCTCAGCTGTCGCACCAATTACTATTACGTCCTCCAGTGGGTCGCTCTCGGTCTCAATAAATCTCTTAACCTTATATTTATTGTTCATGTCAGCCCTGCTGCCAAGAACACAACAAACGATCTGTAAACATTTCTCTAACTTCCATTTCTCCTATTTCCTCCTCCTCTCCTCTCATCTCCTCCTCCTCCTCCTCCTCTCCTCTCCTCTCTCCTCCTCCTCTCCTCCTCCTCCTCCTCCTCCTCCTCCTCCTCCTCCTCCTCTCTCCTCCTCCTCCTCCTCCTCCTCCTCCTCTCTGCTGGATGGGCAGCTGTCCGGGAACATCTCTCTCTCCTGGCTGTCGGTGCCTCACATATGCTGCATCTGGACCACTCTACCCTCAGGGCCTCCTTGTGGATTAAATATCACAATCTTCTTATAACTGCACTTTTCTTATTAAAATCTGTCTATATTGTGATATATTTTTGTGGCATGTCTTCTTCCAGGTCACCATGGAGGAGAGGAGGTCATGTGCCTGCTCAGTTGTTTTCCTCGACCAAACAATCTTCACATATACTTTATAATCTATCTTTATCAGATATTTTGTCGTAATCTACATACGCAAAATCTACTGCACGCCTGTTCGTCCCGGGAGAGGGATCCCTCCTCTGTGGCTCCTCCTGAGGTTTGCTTCATTGTTTTTCCCTGGTACGAGGGTTTTTTGGGGGGACTTTTTCCTTACTCAAACCGAGGGTCTATCAACAGAGGCAGTCGTACACTGTGCAGATCTTAACGCCTACTGAGGCAGTGAAACTGAAATGAAACTGAAGACAGTGGTCTGCCAGAAATACCTGCCCGCGATTCCTACATGTGCACTGCGTCCATCTCGACAGCGTGGCCCACTTTCCTGCTCGTCCATCCACCGATACTCCACCTTCACACACTAGCCTACTTGCCTGTCTTTCAGTAATTCCCAGAAACCCTGAGGGATGTATGTAGGCCAGTGTGTGCAGGAAGCAGTTTTATACTAAAATATCAGATTGTCTGAACTAGGAAAGTCGAGTTATGACACCTGCTGTGGTGAAAACAGATACATTTACATGTGTTCGGGTCTAATTGCCTTGTTTCTGTCGTCACCAAGCAAAGTGTCAAATAACAGCTGCTTGTTTGCATCCGTTTTAACACTGCGTAGCTTCTTGTTACCACAAACACACACTAAATAAAGATGTGTGTCCTTTCTGTGATGCAGCACCACATTTGTTTCCTGACAAATGTGAGGTTAAAGTATTTTTGGTCTGTTGTAGTGCAGAAAAAAACAACCAGAGAGTTTAACAACCAGGATATAGGACTCATCATCTCTAGTCCGCCCCCACCCCGTCGCTCTATCTCTCAATCTGTGATTAAAATAACTCAGACCAGACAACCAGGAAACTACAGTACAGACTTGTCGAATACCTCAGCTGGATGAAAATCTCTACAAACTGCGTGCTGAGATTCAGCATCTGTGCCTGCTTTTGTGCAAGCTCACACCAGATTTCACACAGAACATCTTCATGGCCTCAATCACCAGAAAAGTTAGCGACACACTGCTAAAACTGAGGGATGGAAGATGTGGATGTTTTTCGGCTGATACCAAAAACTATATAGATAACTAGATATTTACCTGCCTCTCATGAAGTTTTGGCGAGCAAATGTGATGACCTCCCATAAGATTTATTTCTGTTAAACTCGGCGACTTTGCCCTCCTCTACGAACACTTTTCACAACGTGCGTTACATGTTAAAATCGTGTCGTCCTCTGAACTTCTGGCAGCAACATGTGTGGCTCTTGTTTACATCACGCAGCTCTACACAGTCGCTGCCACGCTACGTCATGACAAGAGTGACGACCAACCCTGAAGCTGCAGACCGCCACCTACGCTGTTAAGTCAACTAAAGCACTCGGGGACGACTGATACGGCTTCATCAGGACTGATACTGATCTTTAGAAATCAAGGAGACTGCAAACAAACAATCTGCAGTAAAAATGACATTTTTGGGTCGAATTTTTTAGCAACAACTGACGGAATAAAACAGCTACACGCAGATAACTCAAGCACTGTTCATACTTTACATGAGTGTTTCCATTTTTTATTACCTTAAACTTCTTCTCCACACATTCACTTGATAAATGTAGTGACCAGTTACCTTGAAGATTTAGATTACTAGGTTATTAACTATGACGTGTTACGTATCAGATATTGTTGCAGGCGGGACATTGTGTTGAAGGACGCTGCACCAGAGCCAAAGTAGCACATTTCTAATTCACTGATAACTGGAAAATACTGAATATCGACCCGATTATCAGCCAGGGATGATGATGATGATCGGTCGGACCCTGGTTCCACTGAATATCCTTTTCACTGCTAATGAATATTGATTAGCTGCGTCCTCGATTTCTAATAATCAGTATCGGCCCTTTAAACGCCACATCGGTCGACCCCTACAGCCCACACTGACACTGACATAGGATTTCATGCACAAACATCTCCATGGCTTTAATCACCAGAAAATGAACTAACTAAAAATAACCTCTTTTGGTTTTTTTTGTTAATATAATCACATTTTCATTCACAAAGCTGCACTTAAAATGGCATCGCTTGACTTATCATGCCCCATAACCTCAGGCACTAACATGCTCTTCTGCTCATTACACAATTAATACAACAAGGACTGATTTCTGACGCACACTTCTCTCAGGCTTTGTTCACCAAAAAAATAACTATTATTTTAAAACACACACACACTTTATCATCACACAGCAGCCTGTAAGTTTTGACACCTCCTCTTGTTTCCTCCCCCCAACATGCTCCAGTGCACCTCGGTTATCACACAGAGCAGTCAATAAAAAACAGAAGCCTGGCGTTAAAAAAAAAACACAATAAAATGCAGTTTGTGTTGAGCTAACACAACTTAATAGTGATTTAAATCAGACTGAATCTCTCCACTGCGTCTCCCTGCATGCCATCGCCGCCTGTGACCCATATTTGTTATGCAGAGAAGCTAGCTAGCTAACTGCCAGGATGCTACGTTTTAGCCGGCTAGCATCGTCAACGGTTAAAGAACAAAGGGAGGCAGCGTCGCACCGTCAATATTTCCCGGGTTAGAAAGTACACACGAGCCGTCGTTTCTCCCTCCTAGGCCCGCTGTGAGGAGCACGGTACCCGGGCAAAGCAGGGGGGGAGGGGAGGGGTGTCTTGTCTCCGGCTCTGTCTGCCTGGCTCGGATATTAAAAAAAAGGGGAAGCGAGAGAGAGAGAGAGACCTCCAGCCAGGACAACATGCAGAAAGCCCGGAGGAAGCCCCCCCCCATGTTTGTACAACACGAGCCTGTAGGCGCTGAAAAGATGTCGACAAGTTACCTCCGGTGCCGTCCGAGTTCTCGTTCAAGCTGCCCGAGGAGTCGTGGTGGCTCCCCACACAGCCACCCATGGATGTTTCGGCAGAGCAGCCCGGGCTAGGTAGCTCACCCCCCGGCCCACAGCTAGAGCTACATCCACTAACACCCCCTCCCCTCCCTCTCTCTCTCTCTCTCTCTCTCTCTCTCTCTCTCTCTCTCTCTCTCCCCTTCTTTCCTTTCCTTCCCTCCTCGTCTCCTACCTTCCTCTCCCTTTCCCTACCTCCCCCCCCTTTTTTTCCCTCTCAGCACTCACAGGGCATCATCATCATCTTCTTCTTCCTCTTCATCTGTGAGGAAGGACAGAAAGAGAAGAGGAGCAAGGTGACCTAGAGAGGAGAGAAGGAGGGAACAAAGAGAGGATGCCATCTTCTTTTATTTGGGATATAGTAAATGTTTGTGTCTGATGATGAGAGAAAGTACTCTGTCATTTTTGTTTTGTGTTGTGTGTTCACAGAAGCTGTCCAGAGTAAAGAAACGTCAGATAACTGATGCTTGGAAACATAAAAGACGGCCTCCTGCTGCCTCGGGGATAAGTGGGTCACCGGTTCTGTTCTGGATAATACAGGTAAAAGGTTCAGCTGTTCATTTCTACAACATCAGGGTTGTAGAACACAATGTAAGATGAATGCAGTGTATGCTACATCTATACATCTATTCATATCTATATGCAAAGAGAGAGACAGAGAGGTAAAGAAGGCCCGTCCATACGAACCAGGCAGCGCCGGCATAAACCACACAGCATGCCGGTGTTACAGAACCAGACGAGGCGTGACATCATAACACTAAACACGTATCCACCTACTGTTCATGATCATATGGATGCTGTTATAAAGTGTTGTGATCGACCCAGCATGCATTGTGGAAAGTTACAAAGATGCCGCGGACAGACACTGTTTTTCAGACAGTAATGTGGTGTAGAGTCAGTAGGACAGACAGGATGGCAGACAGGATGACAGGCACTTTCCTGTATAAAATCTCTGTTTTTTATTTTCCATAAGTTGCCGAACACATCTGCTACCACGTTGCTGCTGTTTTGGTCCTGTAACGTTGTTGAAGACATTTCTCTTTTATGTGATGAGTGAAGGATGTGTTTAGTTGTCAGACTGTGGACGCCATCAGACCGACGACGTCTGTCCTGCGCTGCCGTCAGTCCCTGACACCCAGATGTCACCTCGCCGTCGCTGGGAGAGCAGAGATCCAACGTCAGTAGCCCCGCCTTTAATCCTGTGACTTTGTGACATCACACTACGTCACAAGTTTTCATAATTAATGAGTAGCGGCTAGTTTGGCATGTGAAAATTGATTGACAGCTGCTGTTGTTAGCATTGCTGGCTCAGACGTACGTGAGCTGACCAATCAGAGTGTCAGAGTATTCGGGGGGGGGCTTAAAGAGACAGGAGCTCAAACATACAGCAGGGGAGCACAGAGCTGCAGCCGTGGACAGAATGAGAAAACAAATGTGTTTTTTGAGCATTAAAGCACGTAAACCTGTTCTAGTACACCAAAATAAAATTAGCAACCTGAAAATTAACATAATATGCCTCCTTTAATGTTGATAAGCATCTCGTTAACCTTGATAAGAACCCTGTTAGCAAATAAAATGTTAGCAAGTTTCTAAGTGTCTCATAATCAGAATTAATGTAACACTAATTAATAAACACTTATAGTCTTATTAATGTTAATGAGCATCTTATAAGATCTTAAGGAGCTCATTCCCTACTAATTAACAGTTATTACAAGACCTTAATATAAAGATTAATTCATTTGTTAATGTTTTGCAGATGAAAATCCAAATTTTAACAGATAATGATATCATCATGTGACTAATTTGATTCTGTTTCAGTCTTGACTTTATTAATTATAGTCATAATAGCAATAAATACTCATAATAGTTTCTCTTCTACTAATAGTTTCTCGTCTACTCGCTGTGTTTCTGCATCCAAATGCTGCAGTGTTGAACACACTCCTGCCTGTCCACTATCTTTAGGACTGTCCTAAAGAGACTTGAGTGTAACCTGACACATGCACACACACACACACACACACACACACACACACACACACACACAGCAACAGGATAGCGAGGGGTAATTTTACAACAAGGCTGTCTGGAATTACAAGTGTTTCCCATTACTAGGAACTGAAAGAAGACGTGTCAGTGCAGGAGCGAGGTTACATGGAAACCCTCCTCTGATCGTCTGCATGATGTGACGTGGTGTAACATGTTACCGATAACATACTTGGCATGTCACTGCATCTGTGATCAAGGTCACAGTGGGAGGTTCAGCTGAATCGTCTACGTGTGCGTTGACTCCTGTTCATGACGCAAACATCCGTTTCAGGGTGTTTTGCTCAGGAGGTGCCACAGAACGCTGCCTGAGGAAGTGATTTTGTAGGTGTTGCTCTTTTAGGGACGAAGGAGAAAGTTTATGTAGAGATTACTGAGGCTGTTTCACTTCACAGAATCTCAAACCCACATTGTTTAGTCCCTAAAAGGTGAAAAGGAAACTATAAATGTGGTTTATGGTTCCAATTAAGATCCCAGAGCTGTTTGTTTGCTGCAGCGTTGTTAGAAGCCACAGTGAGCTGTGAAATGTTACCCACAGTGTTCAGGAGGAGAAGAGGCCGATCTTTACTGACTCCTGCAGTGACCTCTAGTGACTGTGGTGGAAAAGTCTGATGTAAATAACACAAATCATGTAACAGAATCACTGTGCCGGCAGACAGACTCGTGGCAGTTAAAACAGGACAAACTGTGGCGAGTGTCTCGGCTGGCAAAAACACTGTTGTGTTACATTTCAGTTTTAATATTTTTGTCATGTTTCTAATTAAACTTAGAGGGTAAAAGAGTTGATTTTTGCAGACTTCCTTGTATGTTTTGAACAAGAATAAGATCAGTTTCCACACCTTGTGTATCAATTACAAATATGTTTGAGTAACACTTAATAATAAACAGAATTACAGTTAATAATGAAAGTGGTAATGGTATATGGTAATATAGAGAAACATGATAATCAAATCAGAGATTTTAATATACAATCATAAAGGCAACAGCACAACAAATTGTATTTGAAAATATGGAATGGAGATGGAATAAAAATACAAAAAATACTCTGTAAAAATATGTAAAAACATCAATTAGCTTGACAATATAAATGAATGCATTTAAATAAATCAGATGTACTCTAAAATGTCCTTAGAATGGATATAACAAAAAAAAACAGTTTCTTAGGCATTTAACTCTTTGTTAACAGTGAAATCATTAACTGAAGTTTAACTCACCATGAATTTACCATTTATTAATGAATGTTATGATAGTTTTACTAAAGTTATTTTAACAAAACTTACTTTTTGACTGATATTTCAATTCAGTTCAAAACTCTAATTAAGCCTTGAAAGTAACTGAGGTTTCTCTCATTCGTGGTGTTGTCGAGGTTACACAAGAACACGAGTTCAAACATTTAAAAAGAACAAAACTCTGAAAACAGTTGTGTTTTGAGATCACGTCAGAGTAACGACCTGGAGAATGTTTTGTAGATATATAATCACTTGTTTGGTGTTCAGAAACTAAAGGCAGATTTTTCAGCAGAGCGAGGTCTGATTGGGTTCTGTGGTCCAGTCCAGCACAGATGTGACACAGATGTTACACAGAGCGCTGAATCAATGAATGAACAGATTCCTTTGAATCGTGTACAGTCTTCTGTCTGTGCATGGCTCAGTCGGTACAGTAGATGGAGCCGGAGAGTTTGAACTGCAGGCTGAGGATCATTTTATTCCCTGTTGAATAAAACATATCACACCTGGTTACAGTCCTGTAGTGCTTCCAGGTTTCTAACCCTGTGAGCACCTTTTTGTTTTAGTCATCAAAGTCACATTTCTGTTTTCTGTATTTTGTGCCTCTCACATGCACTTTGAACAAAACATTGATGTGATGCATCTGTTGAAAATGTGAAAGCAGAAAACTTCTTTGCTGGTGGTTTTCTGGCAGGTTTCTGGTTTTGCTCGGCTGTCGGTCTCTCCTGCAGGACGACCAGACACCAGACCTCCTTTTACACATGAAGAAATAACAAACAGAAGAGCCCGACCTCCTCCAACATCCACCACAGGCTTCAGAAGTTCTTCTCTGTCTGACATTTCTCTCTTATCTCTGTTTGTTCTGTCAGCGTCTTTGTTCTCCTCCGGCAGCCTCTCTTCCTCCCATCTCGTCAGCAGAGCAGCTGTCACAGAGGTTAATAGGCTTGTCATTGATTTATTCTCAACTGCCCGACACTTGGATGGCCCAAAGTCCTCAGCCTTATATCTGCCCTATTATCCGTCTGATGCTGCTGCTCCAATTGTCTGGCCATTTGAAGATGTTCGACTGCCCCATCTGTGCTGAAGATAAAGCCGCGAGTGGATCCATTGATTTACTGTTATCTGTAAAAGGCTCCCCCACCCTCAAACCCCTCACCCACACCTATAACCACGGAGTGTTTGATGATGACCGCAGAGGCCGGGCTGTATGGAGCTTTTAGAATCGCTCACATCCAGCTGTGTGTGAAGACGGCTGGCAGATGATTGTCCCTTTCATTGATTTACCATTACCTGCTTTGTCCAAACCAGTCACAGCCCCCCACCGACTGTCCAACGCGTTGCACGCTTCTCTGATAATGAAACCAGAGACGGAGACCAGACAGAGAGACGGAGGAAAAACAAGAGGGTGAACAAGAGACGAGGGAACAATCGCTCCGCCTCGGTTTTCATCTGTTTTATTTTATTTGTTCTAATTCAAACATAAACATCTTTTTGTCTGTGTAGTCAATTAATTAAGCACTCAGACAAAAGAACATGTGTCACGTTGTGGCTGTACTGGCAGTAAAACACTTACAGGCCGGTCCAACATACATACAGATATAAACATGTAAATCTATGAGGGAACGCCCCAGTGTCCGCTACCTGGACAATAAACCAATAAACAAATAAGTTCCTGTAAGACCCAGTGAAATAACATGTCAGGCTGAAGGTGCTTCAGGTCTCAGGGGTTCATGAACAAACAGTTTCCTCACTAGAATGACGTGCAGCAGAGTTTCTGTCTGACAGTCTGAGGGAACGAGATCCTCAGTGAGTCGGGGACAGATTCAGAGTGAGAGTCAGAACCACCTGAGTACCGTCCCAGGTTCTTTAAGCCTTCACAGAAGGGCGTCGTCACACCCTGATTGGCTGAGAGGGAAGTGACCCGGGCTGCCTCCACTCCTCAATCAGGAGTCAGTCTCTCCACCACCTTCACACAGGTGATCTGAATCCACTGCAATTAGTCAGCAATCAGTTAAGAAGTTGGAAAAATCCACCCAAAACAAAGACAGAAAAAGCAAGTCTCAAACAATGGGGCTTCTGAAACATAATCTAATCAATCGTTTCAGTCATTTCAGGTCAAACATTTGCTGCTTCCTGCTTTTTAAAATGGAAGGATTTGCCGCTTTTTGGACTGTGTGGTTAGATAAAAGATCTGAAGACGTCACTGTGGGCTCCGGGAGAATTATGATGAGCATTTTTCAAAATGTTTTTTACTAAATGAGACACTCAAGCAGGCGGGTTGAGATACAAAAAGCGAGACTGAACGACATATAGAGGAAGTCCAAAAAACAAAGGCAGGCAAGAAACCCAGAGCAGAAACTAAACAAAGTACAAACCAGGATAATACAAAGAAGTCCGGCAGTGAATGCAGGTGAGACACGGAGAGCACACCTGGGAAACTGACGTGAAAACACACGACCGGGAAATTGCAAACCAACTGACAAAAAGAGAGAGAAAACATTTAAATACACAAAAGAGGGCGGAGTCATGCGGGACAGGTGGAGCTAAAGGGAAAAAACATGAAGACAGGAAGTGTAAACCTACAAAATAAAACAGGAAACAGCTAAAGTAAAAACCCAAAAACCATGACAAAAAGCAGATTACTCAATAATAAAAGTCACTTTCCTTGGAACAGGATGAACTCTGTGTCAGCCACTCTGTCCTCACATCACTTCCATCCAAGATGTTGTGTTATTATTAAGATATGACAAGAAAGATGTGTTATCAGAAGCAGTTTTTCCATCATCAAACTCAAACAAAATCAGATTTACTCTCCCCAGGTGAATCATTAACACCAGCGTCGACCCCACATGCTGAGCTTTACGGTGCTAAAGTTGTCGTTGAGGGACAAGAGAAAACAGTGGAGGGTGATTCACCTCACCTCCAGAGCAAAAGGCTCATTCCAAGTTAATTCCTAGCATCTGCTCTCAGATACTTTAAGTCCTCTGTCTTATCCTCTGGCACATGCTGTTTTGTGGGAAAGCATCAATTCGGCTTTACAGGAACACAGATGGCTGCATGGTTAGACAGAGAAACATGGAACTATCAGGATTTAAAGCCGGTCTGGGCGAGAATGAGACGGACGACCTGCAGGCTCGTCTGACAGTGTTACGGCTGGACGGCTGCAGTGGGAGATGCTAACGTACGATCCTGTCACTGAACGCCTCAGACAAACAAAGTGTGCCTGAATCTACCATCAGAACAACATCCTCTCTGTGGAGCAGCATCGTGTCTCAGGCCCGTCGAGCTGCAGAGACGAGGGGAATGTTAAGCTTACTGTACAGGAGGACAACGACTGAAGCCACACGCAGGACTGTGAATACCAAAGACATGACGCCGTCCAAACAGAACAATGACTTAACATCAAACCATTTCAACATCTCCTGGCTTTTTAACAAGACTGTTTAAGTTCTTGACGCCGAGCCCAGACTTGAATCCCTTTGAGACTCTGCGGACTGACACCTCACTGACATAACGAGCTGTTCATCGACACTCCCCAACGTTAGATTTTGACCAAGCTGGGACAAACCTGTGAGGACTCATGGGAGTATCGTAAAGTCCAGATGAGCTAATCTGACACGTATGAATCATATCTGTGTCCAAGGGCTGAAACAAAACGAGGCTTCTTTACACAGCGGAAATTATTATAAACAGTGACGGAAGAAGTATTCAGATCAGCATTTTACTGACGCAGATGTTCAAGGTTGTGCTAATTTTAACTATTGTTGGATAGTTTCATTAAAACTAATGGCCTTAACTCGACATGGAATTCATATAATACCTATGTATAACAGTCTTTTTATATAACAGACTTCATTAAGTGGTGCACCAAATCTCAATCCTCATTTAGTATCTTAAAAAACTTGATGACAAGGTTCAACCAGCTCTTTGCATCAGAGCATCAGTCAAACTGTCGCCCCACCTCAGCTGTGTTAGTCCTCAGCTAGCAGCTCTCCGAAACTGGACTCACTCCTTCACATTATGATTCTTTATATCCAAAATGTCAGAGGTTTAAGTGAAACTCTGGCCAAAGTGCAACCTAGGCTTTTTTTGTGAATGAACCCGAGTCAATCCTTCGTTTAAAAGCATTATTACGACGACAGACACACTTTTAAGATTTACCGTATTTTCGTTTTCGGGTCAAACTCATTTTCAACTTTTATAATAGCATCAAAATCTCTATTTTTAAAACAGTAAGAAGTCTCGACACAACATGAAACTTTGCTGGTAGCATCACCAGGGTCTCTACACATGAACACCAGCACTGAGAACATTGTTTGTGTACACAGAGTTTGCTAAAAAGAAAGTTTTTGAACAGCTCATGTTAGCAGTAGCTTGTTCCACTCGCCGCCAATGTTGACCTTGACGTTGAAAAAGGAGCCTCATATAACAAACGATACTAAAATCAAAAGCCGGAAAACACGTGAGATCTCGTGGATAGTTGTTGCTGGAAGACAGTAGTTCCACCTGAACTGTCCTCCAGGTTACGTCTCATTCTGAGATCGATACGACAGCGACAATACGGTAAATCTTAAAAATTGCTTTTTCAGTTGTAGTTACAGCTAAATGCTGAAACATCTGAATTTGAAGGGTAACAAGTGAATAAAGCTGTCAAACAGATGCAGTGGAGTAAAAACCAGAATAAATCCTTTCTGAGATGTAGCACAGGAAGTCACACAGCACATTACATCATTTGTGTAAAGTGCTGTCAGAAACCTAAACATGCAGAACAACTCGAGGCTTCGTGTACGTTGTATAGCATCGTATAACGGATGCTTTATGAGACTGTAACTCAGAGTGTTATCAGCATTATCATCAACAGTAGCCCTCAGCCACCAGACCATAACAGACGTCCAGTGTGGAGAACCTCGCTATTAATTTGTCGCCACGGCCATAATTAAACCGTTAAATTACCGTAGACGGGGAGGAATGGTGAGACGTGGTACAGCCAACTTCCTCTTACTAATTTTGGGCATGGCTGCTGCTGCTGCCGGACCGCTGGCTTCGTATATCTTATCATTCCAGAGGCTGTCTCGCTCTCTCTTGTTGTCTCACACACACACACACACACACACACACACAAATCAGCGCCCACACACAGGCCTGCCTTGTTATGGTAAAGCTCAGTTGTATGTCTGTCCACTGGATGTACAACCAGTTTATCACACCACTTAGTGTATATAAGTGTATATCCTCCATAAACACGGCTTTAATCCCTCCTGATGTAAACCTTCAGCCTCAACACATCACACCACACTATGTGCATCCCTGACGTCCAAGACAAATCTCATTACGCAACTTTCACTGCTCCGGATTTTGATTTAGAACGGCGGAGTATTTAAAGGGCTTTGTGGTGAAATACTAACCTGAGCTGTCAGAGATTCATAAGCTTGTTTGATCCCTGTTGTCTTCAACACTCGTACAAAGAGGGGACTGAGACGTTTTGTTCCAGAGCTGACTGGTGAGAAAAGCAGTCTGCAAAGAATGAAGTGTTCAAGAAAGTCAGAATATTTGTATTTATTAGGTTACAGATAAAAAAAAAAAGTTTATGTGGGTTTATGTCAAATGTCAAATGGTGTTCATCTGATTTTTAACTTCTGAGTTGCATCCGAGTCTTTCGAGAGAAACGACTCTTTGTGACTCAGTTTGTTAATTATTGTAGTTTCCACAAAAAAGACTCGGCCAAAGGGAACACAGTGATCCAGAGGCTGAGAACAAAATGAAGCCATGCTGGAACAGAACCAGGACAACAGAACAACTTCCATGACACACCAAATCCTGTTTTGGATCATTATTTGCACAACATCAGTCAACAACTGTTAGTAAAAGCACTATTGTATGAATATGATCATGACCTTGACTATGAAATGCTAATTAGATGGATTCTGACTCGCTGCTTCAGGCGGCTGCTGTTCTTTCAGTGTGAAGAATCGATCCGACCGCGCTGCAGAGATAAATATCCCGTGGAGGATTAAACCGGCTCTCACAAGGACACGGCAGAATACTCACAGACGGAAACAGACATTTAATTGAAAAGTTCAACTTTCAGAGGAGGAGGACCGACCTTGATGATGAGCTTCAGGCATCACAGAGACGGAGCGGAGCGCTGAACGGGTCCAAATACACCGAGAGGAAAGAGTGATATCACACGTCTCGAAGCCTTTTGAACAGCTTCATACATTTAGTTAATAAATGTTGTTCTGCGATGAAAAGGCAGGAAGTGAGCTCTGAAGGAGTGAAGACGACTGTGAATGTGTGAATACGACTTAAGACGGATGTGTGGAGGACCAAGACTGCAGCAATCAAAAATAAAGAAACAAACAAACAAATTACTCAGTAAATAAATTAATATTAACATAAATTTAGGCATCAATACATTTTACAATATGACAGAGATTGATGTGTTTAATTTGATCTGTAATTGTTTTTTTCATCAATTTATTCATTTTGGAGTGAATGTATGTTTTATTTTCCTTTTGTATTTCCCGTTATCCCCACTAAACTTTCTTATTTCATCATTTTCTTTTTACATTTATTTATTTTTATTTATTTATTTATGCACTTCTGCTTCACTCTGCACATCAGAGTGCACAGATCGACGATAAATTAACACATTAATTCAAAGATATATAAATACAGAAGCAAATTACAGCAAATAACACAAATTGTTTATTTTTTTATATGATTTCTGGTGCATTTAATGACATATAAATGTATGTATTGGTCATAAATCCATCTATTTATCTTTATTTTGGTACTTTTGGTCTTCCGCAGTCAACAGAAGGTGTATTTCTTCTTCAGGGATCCAAAATGCAATCATCCGCCCACATTTTCCTTCCCTCCTCACATTTCTGCCGGCTTGTTTGTACTCTGTCTCCACAAGCGTCCTCTGCAATGAGACGTGCACTTTGGTTGCGGAAAAATCCAGCCGGCTTTGGCAGAGCTTAAAGGGCAATTAGCAACGTAATGAAATAAACCAGCAGAGTCTCCTGTTTGACAAGAGAAGGATTAAATAGGTATTGTACCAAAGCGGTAGCTGGGTACAGAACCTCTGCAGGCGGAGGTGTCGTCCTCTCAGCTCCAATGTGCATCACATAAGGCCTGATGCATGCATAGCTGTAATACCACATCCATCTGCATCTTTTCCTCCCAGTGTGTGTGTGTGTGTGTGTGTGTGTGTGTCACAGCTGGATCGCCTTCAGCCAACTCAGAAATGTGATCACAAAGTGCGCCTGAGACACCTCACCGTCTCATGTGGATTATTGCAGCAGCGTGAGTCAAATTAGATTTCCGTGTCGGAGTCGTCACCTAATGCGTCCTGGCGTGATTGGATGATAAAAGTCACAATGAAACGGCAGGAGCTCCGACGGCCCTCAGAGGGGCCGGCGTGAGTTAAAGCGCCTGGATATCTCCTCACCGCGTTAAGCGCTAAGGAGGTGTCTAAGTGACGCTCTGATCCTAATCTAATTAGAGCTAATCGAGCTTGATTTGAGGTAATCCGATGCTGTTAACATGCGCTGATTGGATTTCTTAGAATGGCGTCGAGGAGACTTGCAGGCGCCGGAGGGCACTTCTGTTACGTGGACGTCAGGCAGGAATATCGTGCTGTGAGTTTGGGGTTTATTCCCTCAGTGTCCACATTTATTGCACTTGTTGTCTTTGCACACTGACACCATGTCCACATGTACCAAAGCCATCTTTTTTCTCTTTGTCTTCCTTGGCATCATTTCAAGAACATTTGCATCCAAACGGATCCACTTTAAACGACTCAATGCGCTTTAGCTCGTTATCTTCTGCAGCACCAACACAGGCACGTAGTCCGCCGTTGTTGTTGTTGCTGTTGTTATGAGACGTCGCGGGGTTCAGAGGTCGGAGTCTAGAGGTCGAGGGGCGGGGCAATGGCGTCATCGATGCGCAAAGTGTGCAGATTCGCCGTCCACACAAGAACGCAAGGGCGGCGTTTTCGAATTTTTCCACCCTGAGACCAGGTTTCAAAAAAGTGCGTTTCCATGTGGATGGGCGCTGAGCCTCCCGTCAGTGCTGGTGTCAGGAAACAGCAAATAAACAGGAAGTGGAGCTCGTATCATCAAGATTAAGAGCCAAAAAGAACGGAGACGATCCTTCACTCACTCGCAGGTCAGATCTCTGCAGGACGGTGGACGATACGACAGCACTCGCCAAATCGTGATGTAGGCCGACAGCAGGACAATCAGAAAATATTTAACTTCCTGTGCTCCCTGGAACTGTACCACACACACACACACACACACACACACACACACACACACACACAAACAATATGTATGTATGGACTCACCGGCACACACATGCAGCCTGTTGCCAAGGCGGCCCGGTCAGCTGGTGTGACGCCATATGTCGCGGCGTTTGGCAGCACCGCAAGTGTTCAGTCGGCAGACACACTTACAAAATACTCAGGTGTCGTCTGATCAGCAGGAGGGAGGAGGCGCTCATGAGAACACACACACTCACTGTAAAGTCACTTTAAAGGTGTTGTTTGTAAGAAAAGGTGATTTTTGAGTCTCATAGCCAACTGATACTCAAGAATCACCTTTTCTTTCAAACAACACAGGTTTCTGGAGTGTTTCTTACAAATATGAAATGGATTAAAAGTTTCCCTTCGTACTGGAGGTCTGTGGGAAAAAGAAAAACACTCCTCTGAGCCAAGAAGATGTTTTTACTGCAGCTGGCTACAGGGTCACACTGGCAGCGAGGCCGACTGGCATCAAACCCCCAGGACGGTCCTGCCGTGCTGCGCTGCACGTTGTGTTACTCATTGTTCTGCCAGAAGTCGTCCCAACCTGAAGTCCACAGAGGGACGAGCGCAGGACCGGCACACACTGGAAGGGTTTGTGTCCTCTGGGAAGCCGGATGTCGACCTGTCACGGCCGATAATGTTTCTCGCCGTGTGAGTCCGTGAGTGTGCGTCATAACTGCAAAAGTGAGGCGGCTCCTGTGATGTGAGCTGACGCGGAGGTGATTCTGAGTGTTTATACGTCCGTCCGTCCGATTGTGGACAGAATTTTATCTGCTCGATCATCATCAACATCGCGGCCGTGAAAGACGCAGTCAGAAAACTTTACAGGTGTGTAGCTGAGATAAAACAGCATGTCGACTGGCTCTGCACACAAAAATAAAAGTTTGTAGTTGTAGTTTGGGATAAAATGGACCCTTTCACCTGGGCTGGCGCTGTAAGAACCAGGCAGAACAGTTTTATCGAGGTCTTTTAGAATATTCGTTGGTTATCCTTGTGTTTCTCCAGTTTAGCTTCAGTATTAAATGGTGCTGCTCCTTTAAATATTGTAAAAATAACACAGTTGGCTCTAAGACATTCTGAACAGGCCCCTCTTATTCTAAAAATATTTTTATAATAATTTTATGCACACAACATTTTGAAAAATAAAAAAAGTCTTTTGGTGCTTCAGGGTTTTCATGTGTTTGTTTACAGTGTGAAGAAAAAGTTCTGCAGAGAAACGTGAAATGTCAAATACCACACGTGATATAAAATACTGTCATGCTTTGTTTTAAAACTGTCCTCGCTGAGCTGGTAAAGCTGGACGGGATCGCCTGCTCGTCTCAGTAACATATGGATCTGTCAGGTGAATCTATACAGAGCGTACGGGAAGCTTAACACCTCGCGCTGAGGACTGTTTGACTTTCAGCTCCCAGAATACCAGCGAGGCCCCAAATAGCAGCGACGGGTTGAGATGTTGAGTGGGGCTCCTCGTCGTCTTTGGGTTTTGTGTTTTAAACAGACCTCTCAGGACTTCATCTTTACTTCTGAACAGCCTTAAACATCTGCAGGTCTCCTCTGTGTTTACAACAGCTGGATCTTTCACATCTGGGTCTCAACCGAACCAGACCTGCCACCTGTCACCTGACATGTTTCACCTCCAGTGTTCTCCATGTTTACCTCCTATCCTGTCCATCTTAGTTAACAGTAAAACACTCCACCTACTAACACCTTTCAATGTAATTTATGACCTTATTTAATAAACTAACTCTAAAATAAAACTACTGGCCGGTGTCGGCTGAAAAACCAATGTTTTCTTTCTCAGTTTGGCCCAAAATCTGATGGTTGGTTTCAGTTAAGTGACAGAAACTTTAAAAGGAAAAACAGTCTGAGAATATTCGAGCTTTCCTCCACAGAACCCGCCGCACAAGTGGTCAGGGCGCCGATCCAAAACCAGATCAAGGGTCTCATTTACAGTCAGACGCTTGGCCGGTGTGCCACCACAGGATGACGTGTGAGCGAGATAGAGAGGTCGTATTTATAGACCAAAGCCACAAGATCTGATCAGTGTGGTGTTGAGCCGGTCTGTGGTTGACGTGTTTGTTCCCATAACTAATTTCTTCCCACAGGATCCCACTTACGCTCAGGATTTCTCTCGCTTCTGGTCCGACTGAGCCTGAAGTCATGGAAGGATTATCATGAGTAGGTGGAAGTGTCCTTGAGCTTTTAAAAAGAGATGACGTCATCAGTGTCGAGGACGTTTGTGACAAGAAAGACCGATTAGCACATTTACTACCACTCCACAGTGTGGACGGGTCTCTGTGTGGTGGACGTGTTGGGAGACTGAAACACTTTTACTGGACGAGTTCCAGGGTCGTCAATATTTGACTCACAGAGCTGATCAGCTGTTTTCACTTCTCTTCTTCTCAAAGAAAAAAAAAGAAAAGAAGAAGCTGTTTGAAGAAGTTGAAGGCAACTGGTGTGTCTCTTCTTCTTCTTCTTCTTCTTCTTTGATGTTTACTGCCAGCACCAGGCAGCTGGTTCTGTTGCCAGTTCGCGACCTCGACCTCTTTTCCTCTCTGGTTGGCCGAGCATGAAACATCTCATACGGCTTCTTACTTCTGACGAAACCAATGTCAGTGTTGTAAAAAGTTCCCAAAAGTCTTTTAAAAAACTCTTACGTTGGTAAGAGTGAAAGTCTTCTGATATTGAGTGTTGTTAGATATCAAAAGTACATTTTGGGCCGCAAACACACTGAAGTTGAAGCAAATTACACATAAATTTAAAAATCCAGCTGATCTCCATATATTATTTTCTGTTTTTTTGACTCTTCATCAGTTAAGTGTGTAGGATTTATGATGTATTCACAGACATGTAATATAATATTCAGATGTTTCATTAGTGATTTATCAGCTGAAACTAAGTGAATAGTGTTTTGGTTGCTGTACATCAGTTCTGACTGACTGACAGTTTTGTGTTCATGTGTTTCTCTGACGCTTGTTGTTTCTCTCTCTCTCTCTCTTTGTACCCGGCTCTTGTTTTCTCTCAGTTTATTGCCTCAGTTCAGGAGGCCTGTGACTCTCGGATGCCTCCACCCAAGGACAGACAAACATTATGTAACGTCGCTGTGCAAACAGAAGTCCAGCGTCGATGAACAGTCACCCTGGTCACAAGTACACATCCGAGCACCAACACAAACAGATGCGTACATCAGAAATATAAATGTAGGTGGTCCTGACCCGAAGCCCAAATGATCCGATGATCAACCTGAACAGTTTAGTCTTCATTTTAAAATCTAGTGTTGCCTGCTGTCAGTGTTAAACTCAGCTGCATCAACAGGAGGGTCCTGGCTTGAGATAATTTCACGAAATAACTTCATTTCTTTATCAAATGTTGCAATAAATCAACCCCCAAACATTACAGCAGAACGATATCACACAGCGGGAATGTTGCACTTGCTGAACGTTTCCAGTTTTCCCTAGATTGCGTTTTTCTGGCTGCTGCTGCTGTGTTCCTCTTTCACAATGCATGGCCTCTTAAAAAAAATGAGTCCAGAGAGCTTTGTTTTGTCATCTTTGCCCTCGTGAGGTCTCTCTGACCGCCAACTGAATAGTGTAAAGGCGACGTGCTCGCCGAGAGGACACGAAGTCTCTCTTTCGCGGTACGTGTACAAAGGGGGCACGAAGACGCTCGAACAAAACATCCGACATCCTCTGACAAACACGCTAAAACATACTGGCTGCATCTGATCAGATGAACGCCACTTGTTGGAGTTTCAAACCGGTTCAACATTGCAGTTCATCTGGAACTTTGTCTTGTGTTATAAAAACAGCTCAGAGATAAGCCATGAGCTCACTGAATCTGTCTTCATTTTCTTTGTTTTCTCTCCACTTCAGTTTCTAGAAGTCTCACTGAGTTTCATAATGAAGCCAGATGTCATCGCTGCACATTTTTAAACGTGCACTCTGAATGCATCACACGGCTTCTGCAAAGACAATAAACGGGAGAACATCAGATCCTGTCGACACCGTTAGTCAATGTTGTTCTGAAAATGCTGGTCTTCATATTTTAGATCTAGAAGACTCAGATGCGTCTCAGCGACTCGTGGCTGCTCGGCTGTCGATGGTTTGGGCGTCGGTACATACTTCCTGTAAAGCGGAGGAAACAGGCGGAAAGATACTGATACGTTGTTATATTTAGTAGTGATGAAACTCTAGATAGTCACATGAACTCACACTCAACATCCTCTCTGGCCGATCTGTTTCCTCATCTCTTCCTCTTTGTGACCTAAAAGTTCAAAACTGAAGAAGACACGTGGACACGCTGCTCTGCAGGTCGCTGATGTTCAAGAAGAGACTGCTGTGTTCAGGTGTTGCAAAGGTGCACATCACCACCACCTTCAGACATGTGGCCCCCGCACTGCTTTTTGGGTTTCACACCGTTTTGGGATAAATGTGGTGTGTTCGTACGTACGTGACGCCGACAGACGGACAGAATCTGAATCTGTCTGTTCTCACTGTCCTTCTTGCTTTTTGGCAGCAGACGTCGGGTCGGCTTCAGTTCAGGCAGCAACACAAGCTCACAATCTATAAACTCTCTGTGATCATAAGATACACTTGGCAAACCTCACTTTCTCTGTAACACACACACACACACACACACACACACACACACACAAACTCAGGACATTTTGTATCTCTGCATATTCTGTATCATCTTTGCATGCATACACGTGTGCATTTGCATTTTACTGCTGCATGTATTTGAGAGATGAGGAGAGTGTGTGCGAATGTGTGTGTGTGTGTGTGTGTGTGTGTGTGTGTGGAGGGCATATCTCCAGCTCTGTGTTCTGTGTAGAAAGGCCTGAGGGCTCAGAGGGTCTCTGTTTTCATCTAGAGGGATTAAAGTGCATCTGCCTGTCAACAGGGGCGTGTGTGTGTGTGTGTGTGTGTGTGTGTGTGTGGCTGACTGATGCGCTCTGCTCGTTGTCAGCTCTATAATGCAAGTTAACACCTCATTGTGCGTTAAAACGCGGACACACCCAGACAAACGTTTGACGGGGAAGCGACGGCAGATAATCACACGCAGAGACGGAAGACGGGAGGATGTTAAACTCACAACACGACGCGCTGTTTCAGTCGGTGTAACGCAAAGTGCTGCAGAGGTAAATTCACTTAAATCAGATCAGTGATTCAAGGATGAGGTGGTAACCAAACACACAGATAAGATGTGTGAAGATGGTGACTGCTGATAGTTTGAGGTCAAATCCGCCTGTAATAAAACATCAGAGTTATGATTCTAGTTTCTGTTCTTGATGTTCTGCTTTCAAAGGAAATGTTCCCTCAGATTAAACTCGCAGCACTATTAATACACTATTTTATATCATCAAACATCACAAGACTCCAGCTGTTTTCTTCTTGATTCATGGAGCAACAGAACACCGGACGAAAACTTTGTTCCAGCAGGAGACATTCTGTGTTTGAACGTTCGAATGTTGCTGTAGTGACGCAACAAGTTCCGACTGCGTGTTTCAGGTACACTTTGAAGTTTACAGGTAAACAGTCCAGCTGCCAAGAGGTGCAACAGACTCTGACAGGAAGAGGTTTATAGTGGCGCTCATGTCAGGAGAATATTCTGAAAATCAAATGAACCGAACACACGGACGAGAACGTCAGCCGTAACATTTCTCAACTGGAAACTTGTTCCACAGAAACAAGTCACGTAGACACACACACACACACACACACACACACACGTTTTAATGTTGTAAAGCTGTGTGTGTGTGTGTGTGTGTGTGTGTGTATTGACTGGGTATAGCTGATTGTATTTCCTCTGCAGCAGCTGATACTGTAGCTGCTGTGACCGGCTGCACCTGTCACTGCACGTCCACCCCGTCCACACACACACACACACACACACACACACACACACACTTTAATGCAAACAGGCAAGTCTTTGGATGACTGAATAAGCACAACAAGCCTCCTGTCTCGTGAGCTCGGTGAAAAAGGTTGCAGTGTGAGGAGAATCACATGTCGTCGTGTTGACAAAGAGCCCTTTGAGGACTAACAGACATCATGAAACCTCATGAGGAACTCTTTAAAATGACATGTTTGATGAACGCTCAGCTCGATCAGCAGCTCGAAGTCTGACTGTCAGTTCTTCAGTCCAACTGGCTGCTTGACAGGCGACTGATTGACAGCGAGTGTCAGCGCTAATATGAAAACTCTGCAGTGTTGCTGTTGGACCCGTCTGAGGGAAGGATTAGATGAACATCCAGTCTGATAAACTGCGTCTGGAAGTGGCGTCGAGAACACTTTGATTTTCTAGTCATTTGTCACTGAGGAAATACTTCCATGCTGCGTGAGCATGTGTGATGACCCAGTGTGCTCCAGGTTCTTTGTTAGAAAGCATGCAGTGAATGTTAGTAGTGTCACAAGATAACATTGAACTGATAATAACTTTATTCGTCTGCCAAACTTCCTGAGGTTGTTTGTTAGAGAGCGAGCCGTCACAAGGTAATCAGATCATTTTAAGCCAGAATCTCATGCTGAAGGTTCTGGACGCCATTTCAGGAAGCGGTTCTGGTTCTGATTGTCAAACTTCAGATAAAGGTGAGGACCAGGTGAGCCATCCTGGAAACTTCCTCTAATGCAAAGAAGGAGCAGGCAACATGGCGGCTCAGTGCTCAGTGCTCACATAGACAATGAGTGGGAAGCTGCTGCTCTTTTGTTTCAAGTGAGGTTGTTCTGGCATCTGGTCAGGATCCCTCCTGGATCCAGAACCTGTTGGAGGGATCACAGATCTCATGTCGCCCTGGAGAGAAAACCCTGCTGTCACCGTGATGCAGCTCCGGTTACGTTTCTCTTTCTGATGGCTCGTCTCTTGTGATCACACACAAAAACACACAACAGATTCGAACAACGCTGTGATCAAACTTCATTCTTTTACTGACAAAAATATACAACAGCTTATGAATAAATATTTGCACAGATGAAATGACATTCACGTGAGTCCGGTGGAGGTAGAAAATGAATCCGTTCCGCTGGCGAAACACTTCTGAAAACACAGATTCAGATTTGTGTCGGTGTCCCAACACGGATCGACTAACAGAGTGAAGCGATCCAACGTCCACATGCTTCAACAACACTAAAACAGCTCGTCAGTTCCTTTCTGAGAACGTGATAAATTATTGAACTTGAAATAAAAAAAGGACAACATTTCCAACTTGTAGTTAATACAACACACACGTACACGTTACAGTAAAATAACAAATATCCAACGACACGTTTCAAGCTTTAAAATGCACAAATATCTAATCACATCACATCCCAAGTGCACGAAACACACACAGACAGACACACACATGTGCAGATCATATTTACAGTACAGAGCAGTCGCCAGGAACATGTTGGCATTTGACATTTATGCAAACTACAGACGGTGTCATTTCATGTTCACATTACATGTTAACGACCTACGTTCATATGTGGAGGTGGAGGGAGACGCTGGTGGAGTTTAAGGCTGCCAACTCAGTGACTGCAGATCAAGATGGTGTTTCAGGTTTCATAAGCGCGACGCCTCAGGCTGAGTACCCACACACACGAGCTCGGTGTGACAGATTACAGCGCTCGCACTATAACCGAGCTGAAAATGGCGAAACCTGCAGAGAGCGAGAGGGGAAACGGTTCCAGCAGTCGTGACAGTCACAAGTTTGGCTCTTCGATGTTTATCTGCGCTACAAATACACACCAGCACAATGATTTTTGGACCGGCTGTGAGGTTCATCAGCATGGAATGAAAAAGGTTATTATCATTATTGTAAGACTCTCAGCTGCAGGACGAACAAAAAGCCTTTTTAAATCTCTGCGTCATGGAGGTTTTAAATGGATGCTGCTGGCAGACGAGCTCGTTAGCGCTGCCAACACGGTGCCAGATTCCTGCTCGTGCTTCCTGCCATGTGGGCTCATGTCTAAGATAACAACTGAGCTTGTTGTGATGCATATCAAACACCACCCGAGGCTACAGCCGGCCTCCAGCTTGAACCTGAACAGTCGCTGAGGCCCGCTCCACACTGACACAGGTACTGAAGCCTTTTACATGCGATTTAGTCTTTTGTGCACATGAACAACAACTGAAGGTCACTGAACATTGTTGGAAAACTCTTGGATCGCACGCTTCATCGTCCTAATGGAACACATTCATAACACAACACACTGACATTGAAATGATGACGGAAAAGTGTTGTATGTTTTCATAAAGAGAAGTGAGTTAAAAAGCAACTAAACTGAAAATCATTAGTTGTATTTTCTGTAACCAAGCAGCCAGTCACAGTGTGGACAAATCTGCTCCCTCACAGTGTGAAAACTCTTGTGATGTGTTTTTCAGGTGTGTTGCGACGGAGGGAGATGACCTCTGAACCAGAGTCCAGTTCTGTTTTGAATCCTGTTTTCTGCGTACATGTGGACTTCTGTTCATGACAAACTATCTGAAGACCCTGAAAACATTTTAGGAGCGACGGCATCCCAGACGAACATGTCGCCTCCTGCCACAGTTAGAACAGTTCTGGGTGATTTTATGTGACATAGATTTATTCTCAGCTCTCCTCACTGGTTCTGACGGCTGATCTCTCAAATCCTCACAGTTTTTTTTGCTATTTTTGTCTTGAATATGTTCCATCATACAGAAACACAAACACACAACAACACAACAGAAGACAAGATTTCAGGGGCTTAAACATCCAAACTGTATGAAGGCTCATTAAACTGTCCTCAGTTCTCTTTGTGGGCACCACGCTGCAGCACATGCACAGGTGCTCTGATACCTGCAGTCCAGCAGACGTTGTTCAGTACATTCTGAATCTTTTATCGTCGGTGATTTACAGCGTGCATGATTCACCTCCTTGAAGCTGGACAGTGTGCAGGAATCTGAACCGGCATCCGTCCTGCCAGTTCTTGTCTAACAGCAACTTTTTTTTTTTTTTTTTTGGATTTTCCTTTTTGGCTGCTTTTAGTAAACGAGCATTTTGGAATGCATGATACTTTTTATTATCTAGCAGTCAGTAAAACTATTTCATTGGGTCACTGTGATACTGACATCACCTTCCTGTAAACCACAGTTTGGTGAAGCTCATAACGCAGCCCAGTAAACGTTTCTGCAAACCACTGATATATTCACATTTGTGCGTTTCATAAGTAACATATAACATCAACATCTGAGCAAGAAGGGAGCTGCAGATCAAGACTGTGAGAAGAAAACCTCGGGCTTTCACGCTACAAGATCACAGCCTTAAGAAGAAAACAAATGTGAGTCATTCTCAACCAAAAACAAACATTTTGAGCTTCAGCAGATTGCACGGCTTTGCACGCACAATTTAAGTTTAACATCGTAAACTGGTCAGGCAGTGGAAGCCAGGTTTTCTTTACAGCTCCCGTTGGCAGAGCTGTTAGCCTGCCAGCTTGCCAGGGAACCAGGAGCGACCTCCAGCGCCTGCTCACCAGAAGTCGTCGCAGGATCCAGAGTTAAGGTGCTGTCTCGAATCGAGCTCTCCAAACTGCCCTTCCACCCCAACCTCTGCGGTAAGTCCAGCCCCCGGACACCCCTCAGGTCTGAGTTCCCATTCGTCCTGTTTGGGGACTTTGAGTAATAATCTCTGTCCCTGCACCAGCTCCATCCTCTCCTCCCTCCCCAGCTCCTCCCTTTGCCCCTCAGACAGAGTATCTCCTGGAAGCTGTGCCTGAAGTCGGGGCTGCGGCAGTAGATGAGCGGGTTGAAGGCAGAGTTGGCGTATCCCAGCCAGTTGAGGAGTCTGAAGAGCAGCTTGATGTCTCCCAAGTTGAGGAAGTTCATGAGGATGTTGAGGATGAAGAAGGGAAGCCAACACAGCGTGAAGGTTCCCATGATGATCCCCAGAGTTTTCACAGCCTTGTGCTCCTTCAGACAGAACTTCAGACGCTTCGTGGCCGATTGTTTTCCTTCCCCCTTTTCTGTCCTCGCTCTGCTCTCTGCTGACTTCTCCTCCCTCTCAGAGTCTGCACCTCCTGTTTTCTGCATGTTCAGTCTGTACTCCCCTGCTTGTTCTTCCACCTTCTCCCCTGTTCTGAGTTGATTCAGCGCAGGACTGTCATTGGGAGTCATCTGTGCAGTGTAATGCAGGTTATAAAAGTGCCGCTCCCTCCCTCTGATCTTCTCCAGCTGTTTCTGAGCCTCCTGGAAGACTCGGCTGTAGAGGAAGATCATCAACACCAGCGGCAGGTAGAAGGACACGATGGAGGAGGACACCGCGTAGGCTGGGCTGGTGTTGAAATCACAGCAGCCGGTGTCGTTCAAGCACTTGAGAGCGATCATGTCGTCTGACACCCACAGCTTCAGATGGATGGGCAGGAAGGAGATGAGCGAGGCCACGACCCAAACCCCGAGGATCGCTGCGAAGGCTCGACCCCTACAGCGACAAGAGAGTGCACACAGATAAGTCAGAGATCGCAGGCTGATTTAATATTGTGCTGGCTGTCCAAAACGTCCTCTAAAAGAAACATGATAGGAACCATTTGTCGAATCACAAACAGATTAAATTAAACTGTTCTAATGAGCCAGTTTAGCAAAGCACATCTACAGAATCAGATCTCAGCCCGGCCGCTTCAGAACACAGCCCAGATTTTAGTTTATCCTTCCCACTTACCGTACAATGTGTAACTTCACTGTCAAAAAAATGACTGTCTAGAATTGAGCGGAGGCTAATACCTGGTGAGTAGCATGGGGTAGCGCAGGGGCGAGGTGATGGCGAGGTAGCGGTCCAGAGCGATCATGCACAGGGTTTCTATACTGGCTGTCACACACAGGACGTCCGTAGCCGTCCAGAAATCACACATGAAGTTTCCAAACTTCCAGGTTCCCAGCAGGATGTAGCTGGACCCAAACGGGACCACGACCAGACCCATGATGAGGTCGGCACACGCCAGCGAGGTGATGAAGAGGTTGGTGACGGTCTGGAGCCGCTGGTACCGCAGGATGGCTGTGATCACCAGCACGTTACCTGGACACAAGAACCAAGAGACATCACAATGTTTCCCAAATCAGTTCAGCTGATAAACTGCTGATGAATTATTTCTTAACTTACCAAAAACTATCACCAGGATCAGAATGGCCATTGCGATGCCCAGCAGCACGAGCTCTGCATCAGAGGAGAGCAGGGAGGTGGTGCTGTTCTCTGATTGGTTAGCCGGAGCTAAAACAACACTCGCCATGATCTACAGACGGAACAACACAGAACAACACAGCTTTGTTTGTAATAGAGGAACAACTCCCGACTACACATGGAGGCGACCTTCTGTTCGTACTCTGTGTTCATTTGGTTTGTATTTCTGAAAGTTTACGAATATTGACCAACAGAGCAGTACCTCCGGTCGCCACAGGGAGGCAGCAAAGCCAACAATTCATTCGACATGACCTCGGGAGAAGAGGACGTTATTAAAATGGTGGAACTTTTTGAGGAGAGGATATGAGCCCGGGCACAGAGACAAACAGTTACTACAGACGAGCTGGGAGGCTGTAGAGGTCCGTGTGGGTCAGTTTTCAATCTGAGTAGCGCCCTCTAGTGGTCGTATTGCTTTACATCCAGGAATGCATGGACTGTATGAGGGCAGGGACGATTATTTCATTGAAAAGGACGTATCGATTTTCATACATAAAGGAGAATAATGAACCTTACAAGGGACTTGAAGGTTCGTCCCACTTCACTGGGGAAGACCAGAAAACCAGGGGTTGGGGTGAAACCTGGAAATGGCTCAGGGTTACGAGCAGGCTGCAGTTCAGAGTCTATGGGAGGTGATTTACTGGTTAAATTCTAATGAATCCTTGCACTATCGAAGTGGAGTTACACACTCTGGATATCAAGAGATGAATCTCTGCTGAATGAAGATAAACACATGTGGTCGTTCATATAGACGTTTTATTCCCCTGACGTTTATTATGAGTTGATGACATCTCATCTCAGATTTTACATTTTCTTACTCTGTTTTCATGTTTCTGTCGCTTTTATGATATTAGATTGAAGTGTTGAAAGGAGAACAAGAGAAACGATGACATGAAGCATCATCAAGTTGTTTTATTAACACACAGTTTGAGCAGAGATTAAGTTTGGGCTCTTGGTTCAGATATAATCGCTCCCTGCGAGCGAACACCAAGTTTCCAGGTGAGGATGGATGTGAGCTGTTACAGCAGCATGTTTGTAAGATGACAACTGCAAAAGAGCAGCAGCAGCAGCAGCATCGAACGACCTGTGAATGAACTCTCCCACAGAACACTCAGCCCCTTAAACGCATCATCAGTAGTCCCGCCTTTAATTCCTGTGACTTTGTGACATCACACTACATCACCATTTGTGTAAACAACCTATTTGGCGCGTCAGATTTGCTGTAGCACGGCTGCTCTGTTGTTGTTAGCGCTACTGGGTTGGGCCTGTGTGAGCTGACCAATCAGAGAGGACTGGGCAGTCATGGGGGGGCGGGGCCTTAAACAGACGGAGGGGGAACGCAGAGCTGCAGAACTGGACCGAATGACACAGCTGATGTGTTTTGAGCACTAAAGCATGTAAACCTGTTCCAGCAGTAACCCAGAATGAAATGATGGACCTGATAATGAGCAGAATACGACTTCTTTAATGAAAACAGGCTGGATTAGCTGAGCATGAAGCTCCAGTTGGCTCCAGCAGACACCTGGTGATCCTTGGTCACTGTTCTGACGGTTCTGACTGTCGGGGGATGGGTCCGGACTGTAGGTACAGTGAAGTCTGCAAAGTTTCAGGATTTTGCGTCATCCTACAGAAGCTACTTACCGTCTGTTTGCTTCGCAGGCGGAGCTGTGTTGACTTTAGTTGTACAGTGTTGCAGCAGGTACAGCTCGTGTTTCTTAATGCCCCTCTGAGTTTCCCTCAGGGGATGTTGGCTTCACTCGATCTTCTGTGTACATGTGCACTTGCATTAATATGTATGTTGGCGTCATTCCAGCACAATCCAAACACACGGACACACGTTAATGTCCGCCGGAGAGAGAGATGCATTGATTCACAAGTGTTTGCCCAGCTCAGTGAGCAAAGTGTTGGATATTGGGGTGCGTTTCATAATGCCAGCGTGGATCATGACAAGATTATTATTCGCTCATGATGATCATTTGTCAGTCTTCTTACGTTACAGCAGTAAACGCCACACATTTACACTGAGAGGGTGTAGAGGTGGTTAGTTAGAGTGCAGAGCAAATGATGGATCTGCTGCAAAGTAATCTGCAGACTCCTTTCTAAAAATCAATCTTTCATCAGTGATGTTTTCAAAGGTTGTCTGAGTTGTAATGAACGCAGCTCAGTCTGCCCACGACTATAATAATGCATCAAACACTGTGAACCAGAGGAATGTTTTCATCTTTAATTCATGTCTGTGAGAGGTTCAGCACATTTCTTTCCTTGGCTCGGCCTGACGCTTGACCCTGCCACCCTTTACACTAATGACCCCTCTGACTCCCACTGCTGATTAGATCAATAATCTGGGCGGTTACCTGCACTGATGCATCGTCAGGCTCCGCTCCTCCTCCTTACGTGAGCTGTTTAAACAGTCACACAAACACAAAGAAAAACTTGACCAGCCCTCCCAGGCCGATGATCAAACACAAAAGATTTACTGAGTCGTAAGTGTCTCAATATTTAGGCAGAGATATCTCAGTGGTGGTAATTACCCTGAAAACACACACGGAGAACACGCAGTTTACCAGAATAAACTGATGAATGTAGACGGAACTGAGACAGAGGAGAGACGTCTTTACACATCTCGTGAAAAGCACGCCATAAAACACTTCAACGTCCTGATGTAAACCGAATGTGTTAGAGATGAAAGCTGGTTTGGATTCACTGAGTATGAATCAGACTCACACCAGAAGAATCTGACATATTTCTGCTAACGTTGGTGAAAGCTTCTTATTCTCCTGCGACAGCTGATAGAACAAAGAAAAGAGGATCTGAGTGAAGCTTTTTATACGTTGCAGACTTTCAACACGTTCAGTGAATGTTTCAGCTTCTGATTTCGGAGAAAAAAAAGGTTCAAATGTGTCGTTAGACCTCAGAAATAAATCAGTTATATCAACCAGAGTTGGGTTGTAATGTATTAGATGTAATGAGGATTAAGGCTGAAGAATCATGTTAAACATCAGTGTGCTGCTAATTAAGATCAGAGGATGTTAAGAGACACGTTTCATGATCCCGACTGCTCCATGTGAGTTTATGAATCCGTGTCGTATGTGAAAACAAACGTCTTGATCAGAGCTGTCAGAGGATGTGAGATGTATTTCAGGGTAAACAGTGTCGTTGAAGCTTCACCAGCGGTGGGAAGTAACAGAATACATGAAACAGGATTATATAATCTGGATACACAAGAAAAGTTACTGTATTCTTACACATTTTACAGAAACAAAAATGTAATTAGATTACAGATACGTCCAGTAAAAATGCAACAAGATTTTAATTTTAAAATGAAGAATTATTTAGTATTCTGTGAGCGACACTTCACGAGTGTGTCGTGTGTAATCAAACACACTCGTTATTAAGACTAAACAAAAGTCATCTCATTGATTTTTGCTTTTCAAGTTACAAGTTATCAAGTTAAATCACTTTATATCATTGTGATACTTGGATTAATGCAACCTGACAAAAAAATATGTAACTTTAATCAGTCCAGATTGAGTTATAGTGACATTATCAGTGATTACTTGATAATTTTCTATTACGTCTTTAAAACATGGCCATTCTAAAATGATGAAACCACAGTGTTGAATAAGTTCTATTGTGTGTCAAAGTGTCGCTGCCCCTCGGCTGCCAGTTTTCATCAGGGCAACTTGTATTTGTTCTTTTATCTCAGATGTCGATGAATGTATTTGTTGTGTGTTTATTTGCGCTGACTTGTGTGTCAGATAAACATTTGGATTTAAAAGAAGCTGCGACAGAAACTTCCTCCTGCAACAACAGCAGCTGGAACTCATGTCCACGTAATTTCCATTTTATATTCACATTAAAAAATGTGTAGAGTTGTTCAGGGAGCAAACTGACATGTTCTATAATGTAGCTTCATCAACTTTTTTAGTAAAAATCCAACACGTGTTTTATTAATACACCTGCAGACCAGAACACAGTGTGTAGTCAGCTTCTTACCTCCAGGCTGTTTGCTCTGCTTTACAATCCTGTGATCTGATAATCCACTCGCTTTTACATCCACAACACAAAGGATCATTATAATGTGTTTGTCAGGAGCTGTGTGGTTCTTCTTCTTCTTCTTCTTCTTCTTCTTCTGGCACACTCTGCCTCGCTCTCTCTCTCCAGTACTCGCTCATGTACCAACACACTCCTGCAGCCCTCCACCACACTTGCCCCTTTTGCAGCAGCTGAGCCCGTCTCCCTCTTTATATGCAAAGCCCTCGTGACATCACAGCAGGACAGTAGCCTATCAGAGGCCAGGGTTTGCGTTTTTGATCCACTGCTAGATGTACGTTGTATATTTTGCACAATATTACTCAACGTGACGGTGCGTTTTTATTTTGTCCCCTGCTGCTGTAACTTAGAGGAGAGAGAGAGAGTGAGAGAGTGAGGAAGGGAGCTGCAGAACATGACAAAAAGTAAAACCTCAAGAACGTTACCTCATCCGTGAACTCTTGCATCGGTGGCTGTTGAACGATGAAGACACGCTACTACGTCTTTCAGTTTTGATTGAGAGACAGCTAGCGGCACAAACGTCGTGCTGAGCTGGGAAACGATGCTGCTCAGTAAGTCCTGAGTCAGCGTTGTTTTTGGGGGAGAATCCTCAAAGATAACAGCTGTGAAACCCATCAACTGAGGATTTGTTCTTCCCGAGCCACGATCAACCCCCATTTCACACACTTATTGTAAAGTCCCTGTACACAAAAATATCTGCTAAATGAATGCAACGTAATCTGCAGACTAATCGCATTATAGTTCAAACCACATTTGGCGGCGCTGTGCAGAACACACAGGCATCTATATGAGCCCTGACCACAGAGTGTACCCAGCTCAATGTTCTGGTGAAACCTCAGTGACGCCTCACTGAACACTGTGTTCTGTCCGCTTTATGCACATGCACATGCACGTACACAACACAGCCCGCCCACACACACCACTTCATCATGTTCAGCATTTTTTAATCTCTTGTCGATGTCTTCTGCCATGGGAAACAGGAAACCACACTTCACCATCTCTCGGCCACAACTTCACCATCTCCCATCTCTTTGTTTCCTCTCAGTTTCAATCGTTATCTCGTCTCTTTTTTTAAATCCTCTCCTCTGTCTTCGTCACGTCCCTGCTGGGCCTTTTGTTTTGTCGGGGAGCCCAGAGAAACATCTACGCTGCCAAAAGGGACTGATTAGCGATAACGTTCTGATTGCCGTCATTCATCTTCACCGCCTGAGTCAATTATGTTTCGACCACCCAGCTGATCTGCAGTCACTCAGCTCACGCTGCCGTCATGCTGCAGTTCATCTGAAGGGCTCTGCGCCTGCAGAGGAAGCCACTACTGTACCAGGAAGAGCGTTCGCTGTGAGACGGTGTGAGCAGCTTTGGGTGTTTTCTCTTGTCAACACTACAACGTGTCTTCCTATGGGAGAAAGAGACGGTGCTGTCAGCGAGGCCACGTCCTGCTGTCTGTCTGCCCAACACATTCCTCTCCACACCTCTTCCTGTCCTCCTCCACATCCCCGTCTGTTGTCAAAATCACTCCTTGTTTTCATGCTCTCACATTTTTCTCAACATTGCATCCTCCTTTGTCTGTTTAAGAGATACAATAATGTGATGTGGAGGCTTGTATATATCCGTAAACCACATCATGTTACGGAATATAAGGAATCCAGCATTAAAATGTCTAAAAATGACTTTTGTTATGTACTTTGTTGAGACGTGTTCTTGTATCATTCAAGATGTTTCCCACCCAATATTTAAACCCAGAGAAATCAACATGTTTACTCAAGGAAATGGTTCTTTCTAGTAAGAAAGCTTTTACACTTCATCTGTAAACACGTCAGCTGGACTTTATCATCTGCAGGGTAAATGTTTGATGGTGTTCAGCACCAACCAGTCGTTACTTGTGTGAGTTTCACCCGATAACGGAGATCACTGACTGCAGATGCTGCTGCAGTCGGGTTGATAAACCGGAGTGAGGATGAATCCTAAATGTTAAAAGTGATCTCTGAGCTCTCCTCCTGTCTGTTCATGGCTCCGGATCAGAGCAGAATCCAGTGAGACTCTGGGTGTTCTGGTCCTTCACCCGACTCACTCGGGTCTCTGCTGATAATCAGCTCCATAAAATCTGTATTTCTGCTGAATAATGACAACAATCATCTTCACACACACGAGAAGCCTCCAGAACAAACTGTCATGTTTTATCTTGTCAGTGGGTTTGTTGAAATCATTTCAGGTTTACAGAACTTTACAGCGAGTGAAGCAGAACAAAACAACAGTGTTTTAACTTCCCGTCTTCAGTGTGTCACACGTCCCAGTGTGAGCTGAGTTCTGGGTGCAGTTTATTTGTTCTGCCGAGCGAGGCCCGCTCTCTGCAGTGTATCCTGTACATAATGTGCAGCGGGACCACAGAGACCACGCTGGACCGTTTCCTGCTGCGGTATCCTAACTGGATTCAGACCCCTTATCTTTCCTGCACCACAGTCCCACGGTGGCTCCCTGCCAAAGCGTTTCGTCAGTACCTTTTACCCGAACAAGATCAGAGTCCATTAAGGGAAATCAAATTAAAATACGTGGAGTATTCACCTGCAGGATAGTTTTGTTTTCTGTCCGTTTGTCAGCAGGATGACAGAAAAACTACACAACAGATTTCCATGAAACTTGGATGTGAGATGCGTCTCGGCCCAGAACGCTCTTCAGTTTTGGTTAATGCTTTCAGTACATTTAGCAGATAATGATTAATGTAGGATGTTGAATGTGAGAGTTTAACACTGTTGTTTTGGCACTTAGTCTTCTCCCACTCCTGACACTGTCTGTCTTCATGATCATGTGTTTGTGTGTCGATCAGAAGAGAGAGGTGAAACCAGAGAGAAGCTGTGAGCAGAAACATCATCAGTCAGCACCTTTCCTCTCCTCCTCTCTCCCTCATCATCATCATCATCATCTCTCTCTTCCTCCCCATCACTCAGTCTGTCTCTCATCTTCTCCGTCGCTCTCGCTGCGTTCCCTCATCACTCTCTCCTGTTTCATCTCCTCCTCTCTCATCACTCTCATCCGTTTGTTTTCCTGCTGCTCGTCTTTCATCCATCATCTTTCTTTTCCCCACTCGTGTCATTTGTCATCCCCTCCGAAGCGTCTTTTCAAACCATCCTCTGCAGCTTTTTTTCAGTGTTCTTGATAATACAGTTTTTAACATTTCAGCAGCTTTGGATGAGGATGTTTTACCCGAAGATTAATTCTTTCTGTGAACGTATTTTCAGGATGTGCTGCAGGTTCACAGATCTCTCTGATTCTCTCTGGGAATTCAGGTGTTTTAAGAACCTGGAGGCAGTTTGGATTCGATGTAGGTATTTTACAGGTTGATTCAAGTGGATCACAGCTATAACTCTGGTATTTTACCTTGCAAACACATTTCTGGTGGAAATACTGTTGGAAAGATGTCATTCACAGTACGGTTCTGTTACTGAACTGGACCCTGAAGCCTCGGCACATTCCCGTCTGTCCAAACACAGCTGCTCCGAAGAACCACACCAGGTTTGAACAATGTGAGAGAGAGAAGCAGCCAAGAGAGACGTTCAGGTTTTCTAATCTAATCTATTACAACAGCACACCTTAATGACACACTGATGTGTTCCCACGCAGTCTTTTGAAACGTAACACATGAAGCTTGTGTCTGATGTCGTCCTCACGTTGTTGCCGCAGGCAGAAATGTCTGACGGGGATCATTTTATGTCCTCCATGTGAAAGAAGACACCGTCGTTACAGCAGGATAACGAACAACAACATGTGTTTTGGCGAAAAGATGGTTTTGATAGCCGCCATCTGACGTGACAAAACACACACCAAGAGAAAAACCCTGAGGTGATTTTACCATGACGGTCGCTGGGAGAGCTGAAACTCCAGAATATCTTCTCATGTGCTCTTTTCTGGGACGTCATGGGGGAAGTGTGCTGTAATCTGAAGATCTGAGGACCTGAGGTGTGGTTCATCTGTTCTTTTAAAGAAAGAACACGAACATTATTTTAATTTATCAGCCCCACTATCATCTCCTACTGCAGTAAATCTAAAGTTCTGTGGGCGTCGACCGTGACTGTTGACCTCCAGATTCAGATCTATTAACAATAAATGTCACCGTGGAGAACAGGACCCTGACATATAAAGAGCCCACTCATGACCTTTTCATCATGGGGGATCAGGGTAGTCAGAACCAGACACACACACACACACACACACACACACAATGACAGTGACCTCATCTTCACCTCGTCCCGTTTCCTCACTGACAAACACACATCTGTACCAGGACCTCTGCTGTCGGTCCACAAGGGAAAGTCTCCTTAATGTGACTGTCGGCGAAGACTTGAGTCCCCACACTGTGATAAATACACACACACACACACACACACACACACACACACACACACACACACTACCGCCTTATTGTGAAGAGAAAATGTAGTCCATGCATAATGTCAGAACCTCGTGCAACATAATCGTTCATGTTTTCACGTCCTCAGGCTTTTATCAATAAACAATGGAAATGAAATTATTAATAATAAATCTCTCCAATACAACACACACATATATCTCAGTATACTGACATATTTCTCTGTCTCTGGATTTTTGATTTGGATTCAAACTTTGCATATTTTTAGTTGCTTCCATAATTATACACTTGCAGACCTCCACTGATGCCACAGTGCCCTTTAAAACAGTCAGGTCTTATTCAGTAACACAATAAATAAAACATGAAAACAAAAATAAAACAAATTAAAATCAACCAACCAGCCGGCCAAACAACCCACAAACAAACAAACAAACAGACAAACAGACAGACAGACAAACAAACAAACAAACAAACAGACAAACAGACAGACAGACAGACAAACAACCAAACAGACAAACAAACAGACAAACAGACAAACAAACAAACAGACAAACAGACAGACAACCCACAAACAAACAGACAGACAGACAGACAGACAGACAGACAGACAGACACGCGGCCTCCTTGTGGAGGTAATTACACTTATTGAACAACCTGTTCTAGAAACATTATGAAGCTTTTACACGACCTCTTCAGCCTCAAGCAACATTACATACAATTTTAATTAAAATAGGCACAGAGGAATCTTTAAAACAGCTGATCTTACATTATTAATACTTTAATCATGCAAAATGAAATAAGATCGTCACGTCTGTGATTCTCAGTGCCGCCAATTCATGATGACATGGAGGTCTGTGGATCAAGCAGCAGTCCATCACTCAGGATATATGATGGATTATGTTGAAGGTCGGGGATAATGGATCTTTGTACTCGCTCCTCTGCAGATCTCAGATCAGCAGCAGCTGCCTGCTTTTCACAAAACATGGATGGATGATGTACGGTGGACAACAGGAAGCTGCCGGTTCACTCTGTGTGATCCTCAGTCCTGACAGCTGATCTATACATCAGCCTGAGGAGGGATGAATAAAGACCTCTGTCAGGTTAAAGGCGCTACATGTGTTTAACCGTCCTTATATCAAAGGTACAATATGTATATTAGCTTAAAACATTCACAAATTAAATACAAGCATCAACAGAATGTGAGGAGAAAACTTGATGTACTGCGTTGTGGAGATATCTACTGATGTTAGCATGCTAACCAGCTAGCACTGTGCCTGAAACCATCTCCCTCCAGACTCCTGTCCCTGTTAGTTGCACAGTTATAGATATTCTAATTGATCATCAACAAAGGACCAAATGACCCCGTCTGATTTGAAAAGTGACAAACCTGACTAACAGGACTTCTGTCGAGGTCGTTGTTTTGGTCTTCTGGTCTCTCTACACTTCTTGATCGTTTCCAGCAGCAGTTTTCAGGATCTTCAGTCGCCGCGAGCATCAAACACACAGAGTCAGACACAGCGAGCTGCTGGTGACTGTGGTCGAGTGTTTCCAGCTTGTTTCCACTGACCTCATTTTGTAAACAGATGAATAAATGCTATAAAATCAAATAAATTCATGCAGGTTGTTCACATTATTTATTGTTGATTATATTCGTTAAGACAGCTGGCGGACTCGGTTTCACTGCATCGGTGTTTATAGTTACATAAATAGGTTTTCGTGCCACGTTTCCTATAAAGGCTGAGATTTCCCGTCTGAGAGGATGTGACCACTTGCTTTAGGAACCACACTGTGTGTGTTTGTGTTATCTTTTTCCATTTCTGTGTCGGCCCTCTCCACTGTTCTCTCTCTGTTCGTGCTCTTCATGTTAGCGCCATGTTGTATTTGTGCCACAGGAAGACGCTGATGTTACCTCTCAGAAACACCTTTAGATGGAGAAAAACCATCTTGTGTTCACCTGCGACACAGAGACATTTTACTCCAGAGCACCAACTCCCCCGTCAGCTGGTTCTGGTCCGACCTGCAGTAATCTCTTCATCTTTCACAGACAACAGCAATCAACATGATAAGACTGTAATGTTACTGTAATACTGGCCTCCTGTTTAATCACATAGAAATAACTGTGATAGTGATTTAAAATGCAGATTGTGCAACACAAAGCACACAAAGTTTAGTTGGCAGACCGTTTTATTTTGAAGGAGGCCTCCATTGTTTCCTCGCTGCTTTTAAATAGACTGACTCGACAATGGGTCATTAATCACACCCCAGAGTCCCCGGAGACAAACTGGGTGTGATTCTCCAGGTGACATGTTGTTTTTCTGACCCCGGTTCACTTCTGATTGCAAGCCGAGACCTGACGATCGACTGTGATCCTGGAAGCACAATGACGAGGCCAGAACAGCCACAAACAGCTCGGATCCTGCAGGAGGAAGTGAACGTCCTCTGACGCTGATGTTTACATGAGAAGGCGGATCAGAACCAGCACAGACCTGCAGATGATGCCGCGTTGCAGCAGAGTTGTTTTTAAAAGTTCCCCTTCTTGTGCAGTGACATGATGATTAGGAAGTGTCAGTGGTTTACAGGAAGCAGAGGAAGGCACCTGTAAACATGGTTCTGATCCGGAGAGTCTCACCTCACACTGGAGTCGCTTTCATTAGATCAACATGATGTCAGTTTATTGATTTAAACATACATATATAAAGAAGGATATGTTTTAAATTCAATACATTTATCAGAGTTCCTGTTAAGGGACAAAAGTCATTCACCTCTGATGGAACCGACACGACTACGTTACCCAGAATGCATCTCCTGCAGCCTGTAAACACAGCAGTAAATCAGTTTCTTATCTGTTTCCTATTTTGACAGTTCACCAACAGGAAACAATAAAACACCTCCTCACCTGCAGCATCTCCCTCTGTTTACATGAGCATATATTTAACTGTGCTGCCCCCCTGTGGTGCTGCGCTGTAACTACCGTTTCTGAGATTTCACAGTTAAAATAAGCACATTTTATTGCCACTGTGCCATTTTTTTAATGAAAACTAAAACTGTGACCTCCGCACTGACCATGATGTCCAACATACATCATGATGAATAGTTGATTATTTATTGTTTATTATCAGAAGCTCTTGTCTCCCTGTTACAAACATCCCACAGCTGATTATTAATAAAAAGACTTTGTTGTTATTAGATCTATCATTTCTTCTTTCCTACGGTCAAATACAAGAGTGAACATTTGGACTTAGAAGGTAATTGTCCCGGGCCTTAAACCATTAAACCATTAAACCCCAGAGGGTCCACAAAGCCTGGTTCAATACATTTGCATCACTGGTTTCTGGCTATTGATGATGATCAGGGGTCAGTAATTCTAACCTTGTATCAGTGACCTTTGTTTCTTTCTCTTATTATTTCCTGTCTTCTCTTTGGATAGTAAAAAAAAAAACATACGGATGCTTTTAGTTACTGATCATTGATTATATTTTCACCAGAGAAGTTGTTCTCTGGTTCACAGCAGATTAAAGTCGAGATACTTCCATCAGACGGCTGTTTGTTCTGTGTTTTGCGATATCGTTTCAGAATTACTGCAGTCGCTCGATACGAGATTCATTTTGCTGACGATTTCTCCTCTGTGAACTCTCGGCAGGATTATTATATGATAACTAAAGTGACACAATGAGATGAAAATACAATATAGGACTGAAGACTCACAGTCAGGCCACCTTTAACTGCCTATAGAGAGACATTGACCCAGTTTCCTGATTGGAACATTACAGGGATATTACACTGATACACGCAGGACCGACAAAATACCAAATTACAAACAAAGTGTGTCTCGTATAAAATCTCATTATAGGACTGCTGGTAATTAACCCTCCATATGGAGCCTGTGACTCCCCCCACAGGAGGATGTTAATACGTGCAGAGCTGCTCCTCAGGCTCCGTGGTCGTCCGCCCTCCTGCTATTGGCTGCTGACTCTGGGGACCTGCAGCCAATCACAGTCCAGCTGAGGATATAAACCTTTCAGGTCCTGGACGCAGCAGCCAGGGTGTTTGTGTGTCAGGCTGCTGTGAGATGTTTGTGTCCCTCCACTGTTTTATGTTGTTGTCACATTAAAGGTGCAGCGTGTCGGTACCACCAGAACTGAACCCGGTTCTGTCTGTTCTGTTGGGTTTCAGCCTGCTGCATCATCACGTTCATGCTCTCAGCTCCCCGATCGACACACAGGAGCAGTTAAAACTCAAACTGTGATGGCGAGAACCAGCAAGACCAGAGGAACGTTTCAGACCCGTTGAACCTGAAAAATGGGGGATTTTCTGAGTTTTTTTATATCTGTGGTATCAACAACACCAACACTGTCCCGGTGCTCCGAGCTCCCGTCCGGACCGCTAGCTGCACGGCTCACTAGGCTAACTAGCTAACAGCAGCTACAGCTAGCGGCAGCTGTTAGCTTCGTCCCGGTTCCCTCAACACAAAGACGGGAAGTTCTTCTCACATGAATTTTCAAAGTGTAGATTAAATCACCAGAAGTAAAAACCTGACGTCAGTGCCACCTGGTGTCCAGGTGATAGGACCACAAACTTCTCCTCCACAGGCAGTTTATTCTGCGTATCGCACCTTTAATGGAGAAAACACGAGTTTGCTGCTAAATTTCAGATACATGATGAATCATTTTAAGTTCAGGTTTCACAGTTTTTATATCTTTGTAACACTTTTGAGGAATTTAGTATAAATCTGTGCGTTTCTCTGCATTCTAACCGGATCAATAATCACTGAGGAAATAACATCAGAGCCAGAAGAACGAGAAGATACGAGACAAATATAACCAACTTTCACTTAAACTTATCAAACTTATTTAAAGTTATTTATATCAGTTTAGTTACACTTTATAATAACCATCAGTGATTAATGGTGAATGTGTAGTTCAGTGATTTGACTGTTAAGAAACAATAACATGGTTTAAAAACATTTATTAAGTAATATTTAAGGTTGAAAAGCCGTTTTTAAATGATATTTACCAGTTTATTTGAATGATTTGACAGATTTTATAAATGTGCTTCCAGGCTGTGGTTCGGAGCTCCGGCGCTGGGCGGCGCTCTGTCCCCGGGAGAGCGGCTCGTCCTGCCGGGTTGACAGCTGAGAACTCACCGGGCAGCGCACAGAGAGGCGGGCCGGAGCGGAGCGGAGCGCACTGACTCAGGGAGGGATGGACCTCTGCAGCCGGACCAGACGACCACAGGGGCTTGTTGGGTGGGAGAGGCTGAAGCGGAGGGCGTGAGGAGGAGGAGGAGGAGGAGGAGGAGGAGGAGTAGGATGGGACCAGTCAGTTTCGATTTAATTCCTCTGCCGGCGTCCTTTACGCAGGGTGGAGGGGAGCAGTGGTCCTGGCTGACAGTGTGATCCGCAGGGAGCAGAACCCGGTCCAGACTGAGAGAGAGGGAGCAGGGAGAACCCGGTCCAGACTGACACAGAGGGAGCAGGGAGAACCCGGTCCAGACTGACACAGAGGGAGCAGGGAGAACCCGGTCCAGACTGAGAGAGAGGGAGCAGGGAGAACCCGGTCCAGACTGACACAGAGGGAGCAGAGAGAACCCGGTCCAGACTGAGAGAGGGAGAACCCGGTCCAGACTGACACAGAGGGAGCAGAGAGAACCCGGTCCAGACTGACACAGAGGGAGCAGGGAGAACCCGGTCCAGACTGAGAGAGAGGGAGCAGGGAGAACCCGGTCCAGACTGACACAGAGGGAGCAGGGAGAACCCGGTCCAGACTGACACAGAGGGGAGTTGACTCCTTCATATCTGGACCTTCTGTCCGGCTGCTGGAGGCTGAACTGAGGTTCTGGACTGGATTCACTCAGGCTGCTGGACTTCTGCTTCACATCATGAGTGGACCGACTAATGGTGAGCAGTGTGTGTGTGTGTGTGTGTGTGTGTGTGTGTGTGTGTGTGTGTGTGTGTGTGTGTGTGTGTGTGTGTGTGTGTGTGTGTGTGTGATCAATAGCTCAGTGTCCTGGGAGGGTTCAACTTGAAGCAGCCGCTCACTGAGGTTATTGATCACTCGCTCACTTATTGACACTGTATTTCATCCCCTCATCAGTCAGCTGTGTGTCAGCGGAGGTTAGAAACAGAGGCTGATATTGTGTATTGATCGGTCATCAGTGTTTTCTTATTGTGTGTGTGTGTGTGTGTGTGTGTGTGTGTGTGTGTGTGTGTGTTGGGATCGATACAGATTTGTGGTTACATCTCTGCTGAAGAAGTCACAGGAGCTGGTTCATCAGTTGTTCTGCTCCTCAAGAATTGTTTCTTTGTAGCTGTTTTCAGAAATCAGTTTTTATTGGGATCAATAATATCCGGTGTGACAGCTGCTCAGGTGTTCTGGAGAGAAGAGAAGCCTGCTGACGCTCTGCTCTGTTTTCCAGGCAGCCACTTATTAAAATGTTGCAGCGTCTAAACATAGAAGCACACGAGCAGCTTTTTATTAACATGAAGCCTCCAAGTCCCAAAATCTATTTCACCCCCTAAACAAGCTGCAGACGTGACACAGCAGCAGCTCTCAGCCTCAGGTGGTGTTTCACCTGACGAAGGCTCAGGTGCAGTTATGACCGTGTTGGTGCAGCAGAGGCCCGGCTGACGGACCGGATCCCCAGAACTCTCCCACAGGACAGAAGAGGATTATCTGTCCTCCGGCTGACTGGTTTGATTTTCACTCTGAGAGACTTTTACTGTTGTTTATCCCTGAGGTCAAAGGTCACAGTGTGTTGACGTCCAACAGTCCAGACTTTGCTGGAGAATTTGCAGGAAAATAGAAATGATTAGATTTGATTATTGATCAGAATCTGTGGGATCTGATCTATGTCCACTGTGCTACATCATGAGGAGAAACAGCACTGAGGCGTCTGCAGGTGACGAGCAGGTCGATTCTTTCAGACAGATTCTTTTGACCTGGTTTCATTTTTCTAATTCTGCAGCATTTCCTTCTGTGTTTATAACTTTGTGTTGTGGCCTCATGTGAAACCTGCTCGTCTGTCTGAGGACGATTTGAAGTTGTTTAATGCTGCTGTTCATCCTGACTGCAAACACACCTCTCAGGTGTCAATCAATCAATCAGAGGAAACATAAGAAAACAAACAGAACAGAACCAAAAAATTAAATACTAATAAAAATGTGTGTGTGTGTGTGTGTCTATATTTTGGTTGTCAACATGCAAAATGTGAAACAACTTTATTTTAATGGGTCACGAGCAAAAAGGTTTCATTCATCCTCTCTCTCTCACACACACACACACACACACACACACACACACACACACACACACACACACACAGGTGGCTCAGATCTTTCTGTGTCTGTGGTTCCAGTCCTTGTGCTGCCATCTGGCTACAGAACCAATGCCAGATTCTGATGGTGGTGCACACACACACACACACACACACACACACACACACACACACACACACACTGATGATACAGTTTGTTGGGAAACATTTTTGTCCCAGTTTTATCTATTTTTTTTCTCCTGAACACATTTATAGATCCACAACCCTCTCTGTCTCCGTCCTGCTGTCATCAGCTTAACCTACCGGTGTGTGTGTGTGTGTGTGTGTGTGTGTGTGTGTGTGTGTGTGTGTGTGTGTGTGTGCGCGCTGCAATTACATAATACTCCGGGCTGCAGCAGCATTAACTGTAATGTAATTGAACGGAGCAGAGTACAGTAGAGTTGCTGCTCAGTCGATGACAGGAAATCAAATTCAGCATCGATCAAATCTGCTGCCAGTCAGTGAGACATTCTGCTGCCGGTTGTGTTGTTGTGTAACCATGATGAAGACACAACAGTGTGTGTGTGTGTGTGTGTGTGTGTGCGTGTGTGTGTGCGTGTGTGTGTGTGTGTGTTTCAGAGAGCGTAAAGAAAGGACTAGTTTCCCTAAGAGGGATTTGACCAGTTTCATAAGCGAGGATGAAAGAGGTTTAATCCCGCGGTGCCCTTTTCTGTCTCTCAGTCTTTGTGTTTCAGAGGACAGTCCAGTTATTGATGCTCTGCAGCTGCAACAATCAATCGATTAGTGACTCATCATTTTCTTCTGATCAACTAATCATTAGTCAATCACAAGAAAATGACTCAGTATTTTGATAATCCACTCATCGTTTGAGTCATTTCTCAAGCAGAAATGTCAAATATTAATGTCGTGAATTTAAGGATTTCTGCTTGTTTGGAAAACTGTGCCAGTCTGCACCTGCATGTCTCTGTCTCTCTACATGTCTCTCTGCATGTCTCTGTCTCTCTGCATGTCTCTGTCTCTCTACATGTCTCTGTCTCTCTGCATGTCTGTCTGCATGTCTCTGTCTCTCTGCATGTCTCTGTCTCTCTACATGTCTCTGTCTCTCTACATGTCTCTGTCTCTCTGCATGTCTCTGTCTGCATGTCTCTGTCTCTCTGCATGTCTCTGTCTCTCTACATGTCTCTCTACATGTCTCTGTCTCTCTGCATGTCTCTCTGCATGTCTCTGTCTCTCTACATGTCTCTCTACATGTCTCTGTCTCTCTGCATGTCTCTGTCTCTCTACATGTCTCTGTCTCTCTGCATGTCTCTGTCTCTCTACATGTCTCTGTCTCTCTGCATGTCTCTCTACAAGTCTCTGTCTCTCTGCATGTCTCTGTCTCTCTACATGTCTCTGTCTGTCTCTCTGTCTGTCTCTCTGTCTGTCTCTTAAGCTGCTACCTTCTAATGACAGAGTGTAAGTCGTGCTGATCCTCTCGGCAGAGTAACAGACTTTCCAGGAGTCACTTATCCTCCTTCGTCTGATCTGAGCGTGTGTGCGACCGTGTTGTGTCGGCCTCCGTGTGTTTCTGCGTATCGATTTGTGTGTTTGATTGTGTTTTTGGTTTATTGATCCAGCAGGATTGAGGAGACTGTGAAAGATGAAGATAAAGAAATTATTATCCGGAGCTGGTAAAGAATCATATTCAGCTGACTTGTGGATGAGACGTGTTTAAAGTGTGTAGAAGACGAACCTGAGCAGCAGCAGCAGCTTTCAGATTCATCGTACGTTAAAGCGTTTGTGTGTCTGTCACGCGTCCCTGTGAGAACACAAGGAAGAAAAAAATGTGTCAGATCTCTTTTTGTGACAGTCGTTCCACATTTAATCAGACTTTGATCAAATGTTTGAATTCAGCTGAAAGGAAGACAAAAGGGAGGCCGTCAAACTGACAACAAGTGACATGTTTTTGATCTCCTCCCCTCCTCTCCTCCTCTCCTCCTCTCCTCTCCTCCTCTCCTCCTCTCCTCCTCTCCTCTCCTCCTCTCTCCTCTCCTCCTCTCCTCCTCTCCTCTCCTCTCCTCCTCTCCTCCTCTCCTCCTCCTCTCCTCTCCTCTCCTCTCCTCTCCTCCTTTCCTCTCCTCCTCTCCTCTCCTCTCCTCGTTTCCGTTTCCGGTGAGCGTGAGTGAGCGTGAGTGGTTGGTTGGTGGTGGATGTGCGAGTGGCGCGGAGATTTGAATTGTTTTGCTGTCCCTGTTTATCAGTTTCTTCTGTATGTGCATGATCAGGTAAGCTTTTTGATACTTTACTGAGTGACCGACTAATCAGTAGGTTTTTGGTGGTTTCTGGGAGGGATGGCGTCCGCCGAGACGCCACCTCCGTCTATCCGGCAGGGAGTGCGGATAGTCCCGCCGGATAGCAGCGTTAGTGTTGAGGAGGTTCTGTTGGCTGCTGGTGAGCAGGTAGGACATGACAACCTCTGCTTTGCATCGCGGATGAACAAAGCGGTGGTTGTGTTCGTTAAAGACGAGCCACTTGTTCATCTGCTGGTGCAGAGCGGAGTGTTTGTCCGAGATTTGTTTGTGCAGGTGTCCCCGCTGTCCGCTCCCTCATCGCGGATCATCGTATCCGGTGTCCCGCCGTTCATTCCCAACGAGCTGTTGGAGAATGAGCTGCGGAGGTTTGGGAAGTTTGCCAGCGGCTTTAAAACAGTGAGTTTGGGGTGTAAGGACCCGAAACTGAAGCACGTTCAGTCTCTAAGACGACAGGTGTTTATGTTTTTGGATTCGCCAACACAAACACTGGAGGTGTCGTTCAGAGTAAAACACGGAGACGGCTCTTACATGGTGTACGCTAGCTCAGGACAGCTCAAGTGCTTTGAATGTGGAGATGTGGGGCATAAGCGCTACACCTGTCCGCACAAACAGCAGGCGGCAGCCCACAGCAGTGATGCGGTGGGGGGAGCGGATCGGGCGCCGGTCGCCGCCGCTGCTGCCGCCGCCGCGGCCCGTGCGGGCTCCGCTGCCGGCGGCGGTGTCGGGCCCGCTGCCACTGCCGACGGCGGTGGCGGCGCCGGGCCCGCTGCCGGTGGCGGCGGCGGTGGCGGCGACGGGCGCGCGGCCGGTGGCGGCGGCGGTGGCGGCGATGGGCCCGCGGCCGGTGGCGGTGCTACGATCGGCGCTGCGGACGGGGGCGCCGCGGTCCGACCCAGCGGACCTGAAGCCAGTGCCGATGACGTTGTTGTGGACGCGGCCGGCGCTGCCGGTGCGCTGTTGAAAGATAGCGTAGATAGAGAGGAAGAGAGTCAGCAGGATGATGTGGCTGCAGTAAACCTGAGCAGCTCTCAGTATGCAGCTGCTGAAGCTCAGGTAGGACAAAATGAGACAGCATCTACAAGTGTTGCAAATACACAAAACAGTGAGATCGCTGAAGAAGGACTGGGTGTGTTCAGCAGCCAGGTGTCAGGGGAAGCAGATGAAATGGAGTATGACTCTGAGTCAGACACCACTTCTGTAGGTGAAATAACCACCAGGGCCACAGATCTCTACTCGCTGGAAGAAATCAACCAGTTTTTGGACGAGACCTTTAAAAAATCTGTAAAAGTCAGTGACTACTTCAGTGACACTGACAAATTCATAAGATCTGTAGATATGCTAAAAAGATTAGTCGGTTTTGACCTTTTGGATGAGAAGAAGCGCTTTCGCCTCAAAAAACATCTGACAACCTTGAGAAAAGCAACAAAAGGTAAAACTGTCAGAAGAAGGACCAGAAAGTAAAACGCGATCATGCACCACATACAAGTCTTCTCCACCTACTGTACTCTGATAGTTTCTTTCTGTCTGTTTCTTTTCTCAAACTTCTTCATGGAGAGTCTCAAAATAGGGTCTCTGAACATCAATGGGGGGAGAGAAAGACAAAAGAGGGCCATGATAGCTGAAGTTTCCACTTTAAAAAACACAGATGTGCTGTTCCTGCAGGAGACGCATTCAAATCCAGCGGATGAAACAGACTGGAGATTATGGTGGCAGGGTCCATGTGTCCTCAGCCATGGCACTAACTTCAGTGCAGGAGTAGCTGTTTTGTTTAAGACAACAGCTAATGCAACTGTTTTGTCCTGCACTGAAGTGGTGAAGGGCCGACTGCTCATTGTACAGGCAGAAATACATAACAATGTGCTCTGCTTCGTCAATGTTTATGCTCCAAATCATGGAGCAGAGAGGGTAAGGTTCTTCAGCCTGATGGAAAATGAGCTGAGAAATTACCATCAGGACCAGCTCATCATCGGTGGAGATTTTAACTGCACATTAGATTTCACTTTAGACAGAACAAGTGAGGAACCTCACCCTCAGTCAGCCCAAAGTCTCAATAAAATCATCACACATCTGGATCTGCTAGATGCATGGAGGGTAAAACATTCACAGTCCAGACAATACACATGGGTGAGGGTCATTAACAGCAGGGTCAGTGCTGCACGATTGGACAGGATCTACATTTCCCCAAACCTAAGCTCCAGACTGATTCATTGCCACATAAATCCCGTTGGTTTTACTGACCACCATTTCATCAATTTAATTTTGAACATCTCGCCAGGTGAAAGGGTTAAGTCCTACTGGCTCTTCAATAACAAGCTCCTGCAGGACACTGCTTTTTGCCAACACTTTAAATCTCTGTGGCAAAAGTGGAGGCTTAAAAAAGCTAACTTCAGTTCTCTGAAGCTGTGGTGGGAGGTAGGCAAGGCACAGATTCGTGTTTTTTGCCAGCAGTACACCTCCCATTCAACCGCTAAGATAAAATCAACAGTTCAGGAACTCGAAGCGAGCATAAAGAGCATGGAAGAGGAATTACATGGAGACCCAGATCCAACTAAAGGCCAATTGCTGAAGGAGAAGAGGTTGGCTCTGAGCTCTTTTCTGCAGGAGAGGGTGAAGGGGGCTCTGGTAAGGTCTCGTTTCCTCCAGCTGAAGGACATGGATGCCCCAACCTCGTTTTTCTTCAACCTGGAGAGGACGGTGGCACAGAGGAAGCACATGACCTGCCTTGAGCTGCCAGGAGGTAGAGTAACCACCTGCCCAAATGAAATGAGGAACCATGCAATGGATTTCTACACCAAACTTTTTGCAAAAGAGCAGTGCAGCATGGAAGGCCGTGAGGAGCTCCTGGAGGGGCTTCCACAGCTCAGCGAGGGGGAGAGAGCTGCTCTGGATTTTGAGCTGACTTTACAAGAACTGACGATTGCTGTCAATCAGTTGGCATCAGGGCGGGCACCGGGGATTGATGGCCTTTCCACTGACTTTTTTAAACACTTTTGGAGTATACTTGGACCTGATCTGCACAGTGTTCTGCTGGAGTGTTTTAGAACAGGATCTCTTCCTGTTTCGTGCCAGCGTGCAGTGCTTTCCTTGCTGCCAAAAAAAGGAGACCTGGCATTACTGAAAAACTGGAGGCCTGTGGCTCTCCTTTGTACAGACTACAAGGTGCTTTCCAGAGCCTTATCGAACAGACTTAAGGATATACTGGAAATAATTGTACATCCCGATCAGACGTACTGCATTCCTGATAGGACGATCATGGACAACATTTTCCTCATTCGTGATATTATTGATGTGTGTAAATGTGACAATGTCAGTGTTGGCATTGTCTCTTTAGATCAGGAGAAGGCTTTCGATAGGGTTGATCACTCTTATTTGTTTTCTGCACTTAAGGCCTTTGGTATCGGCGATGGGTTTTTGTCTTGGGTGAGTTTGTTGTACAGGGATGCACAGTGTATGGTGAAGGTGGGGGCAGGGTTGAGTCGGCCAATCCCTGTACAGCGTGGAATCAGACAGGGTTGTCCTATCTCGGGCCAACTGTACAGCTTGGCCATTGAACCCTTGCTGTGCAGGCTGAGGGATCGCCTCGGCGGTCTCTCATTGACGGGTTCCTTCAAACCTAATCGAGGTTTTCCGGCCCTTTCTGCCTATGCAGATGATGTTAACATCTTCATCTCCCACCAGGGGGATGTTCAGGGTTTGAAGGACGCCCTGTCCCTATATGAAAAGGCGTCTTCTGCACGGGTGAACTGGGAAAAAAGTGAAGCTTTATGGGTTGGACACTGTAATAAACAGGTAATGCCAGGTCTGCCTGGAGGACTCAAATGGGGTAAGGAGGGATTGAAGGTATTGGGAGTCTTTTTGGGCACAGAAGGCTTCCAGAAGAAGAATTGGGAGGGAGTGAAGGAGAGAGTGTGTGCTCGGTTGTCTAAATGGAAATGGTTGCTACCCCAAATGTCATATAGGGGAAGAGTTCTGGTAGCCAATAATTTGGTCGCCTCGACCCTCTGGCACAAACTGATAGCGTTGACACCACCGAGAGGCCTGATAGAGGACATTCAAAGAGCCATTCTGGACTTCTTTTGGTCCGGAAAACACTGGGTCCGTGCAGCTGGCCTGTATCTACCGGTGGCTGAAGGGGGACAGGGACTGATCAACATCCAATCCAAGATCACCGCTTTTAGACTCAGAACAGCTCAAAAACTTCTCTATGACTGTGTCCCAAGCTGGTGCGACATGGCTCGCTGGCTGCTAAGAAGAGCCGGACGGCTGGAATACGACAAACACCTGTTCCTCCTACAACCTGAGAACATGGACCTAAACGGATTAACACCTTTCTATACCTCGGTTCTGGAGGCATGGCGGATACTCAGGATCAAGCGTGACACTGCAGAGACTCCAGGGCTGTGGCTGTTTGAGGAACCTCTGTTCTTCAACAGTTTAATCAACACGCGAACTCTGCAGTCTGCCAGCCTTCGAGCCAGTTTGAGAGGAGCCGGCTGCACCAAACTTGGCCAACTCATGAAGATGACGGCTACATCCCTGGATAACCTGAGGAACAAGAGTAACATCACCTCTATCAGGCTGATCAAAAAAGTGGTGGAGGAAGTCTGTGCTGCCCTGCCTCAACATCTTAAAGAGACTGCTGAAGATCGCTCACTGTGTGATCAGTGGAGTGAAGAGTGCGAATACAGCTTCCCCTCTCTGTTTATCACCCCAGCGGTGGGGGAGTGGCAGGAGGGAGAAGGTCAGCTGCTGTCTTTTGAAACCCCACACCTGGACAAGTTTCAGGCGGTCGGAAAAAAAGCACTCTATCAGATAAGCGTCAAGACCCTAAACGTACAGTCTCTGGCAGGGATGGAGGAGTCGAGGTGGACTGAGTTTTTTGGCCCAGACGCTTCCCCGAAAGGCAGTTGGCGGTCCCTGTACAAGCTGCCCATTGAAAAACGGACAGCAGACCTCCAGTGGAGGATTGTACATGGGGCAATAGCTACGAACAGATACAGAGTGCATCTTGATCCTGAGCTCGGGGAGGGATGCATTTTTTGCTCACAGGCTGAGACCTTGGCACACTTGTTTGTTCAGTGTCCTCGTTTGGACTCGTTGTTTCATTTGCTAAAAACCTGGTTTCGGGGGTTTGGGGAGGCTTTTTCTTTTGAGTTGTTTATATTTGGTCCAAAATATTCTGTAAAGAAAAGGCCTGTCCATACTCTGCTAAACTTTATATCTGGCTCTGCAAAGCTGGCCATCTGGCTGACCCGGAAAAACCAGGTACAAGCAGTGGGCAGTGTAGAGCCGGTACCGGTTCTGAGAGGACTGCTGAAGGCCCGACTGCGGGTGGAACATGCCTACTACAAAATGATGGGCACTCTGCAGGTGTTCAAAAATATATGGGCTGTTGAGGAGGTTTTGTGCTCTGTGGGGGAAGATGGGGAGCTGGATGTACATGTCTGAAACTCCCTCTGTGTTGTTGGTGGTGATCGTGTTGTTGTTGTTGCTGTTGTTGTTGTTGTTGGTGATGTTGTTGTCACACTGAGGCAAGTGAAAGAGTGAACCTGTTTGACTCCTGAAGTGGCTCAATAAAGGGATTTTTAAAACCTCCTTTCCTCTCCTCCTCTCCTCTCCTCCTCTCCTCCTCTCCTCTCCTCCTCTCCTCTCCTCCTCTCCTCCTCCTCTCCTCTCCTCTCCTCTCCTCCTTTCCTCTCCTCCTCTCCTCTCCTCCTCTCCTCTCCTCTCCTCCTTCCTCTCCTCTCCTCCTTCCTCTCCTCCCTCCTTCCTCTCCTCTCCTCCTTCCTCTCCTCTCCTCTCCTCCTTCCTCTCCTCTCCTCCTTCCTCTCCTCCTTCCTCTCCTCCTTCCTCTCCTCCTTCCTCTCCTCCTCTCCTCTCCTCCTCTCCTCTCCTCCTCTCCTCCTCCCCTCCCCTCCTTTCCTCTCCTCCTTTCCTCTCCTCCTCTCCTCTCCTCCTCTCCTCCTCTCCTCCTCTCCTCCTCTCCTCTCCTCCTCTCTCCTCTCCTCCACTCCTCTCCTCTCCTCCTCTCCTCTCTCCTCCTCCTCTCCTCTCCTCTCTCCTCCCCTCCTCTCCTCTCCTCCCCTCCTCTCCTCTCTCCTCTCTCCTCCGCTCCTCTCCTCTCCTCCTCTCCTCTCCTCTCTCCTCCCCTCCTCTCCCTCTCTCTCCTCCCTCTCTCTCCTCCTCTCCTCCTCTCCTCCTCTCTCCTCCTTTCCTCTCCTCCTCTCCTCTCCTCCTCTCCTCCTCTCCTCCTCTCCTCCTCTCCTCTCCTCTCCTCTCCTCCTCTCTCCTCTCCTCCTCTCCTCCTCTCCTCTCCTCCTCTCCTCCTTCAGTTCAGTACCAGTCGGGTCTGTATGGAGGCAACAACAACAGCAGCTCTCCTCTCTCCAGTCGAGGAAACTCTCCCATCGTGTGTGAGCGCTGTGGGGAGGTGTGTCGTGGGGAGGTGGTGCGCGTCAAAAACACACACTTCCATGTTCACTGCTTCACCTGCCAAGGTAACAAAAAACGCTGCCACACACCTACACACACACACACACATACACTCAGTGCACATTAACACCTCCTCGCACACACACACACACACACACACACACACACACACACACGCTTCCGTTCTCCACCTCCACACTTCATATTCATTTATTTCTCAATCTGAGACTGATGCTGGTGTTTCCATGTGTGGTTTCCACCCACGTCAATTTGAATAATTAAATATTAAATAATTAGCAGACAAGAAGGAACCAGAAACAATTGAATCAGCTGATGTGAACTGAACTGTGACTCTGTGAGGATTAAAGTCAGTCACAAGCTGCGTTACCTGAACCAGCTCAGACAGTCTGGTGCCAACAAGTCCAATAAAATATAACAAAGAAAAGAGCAGCAAAGTTTCTGCTAGGAACATTTTGTTGTTTCCACTGTGGTACAAAACCTAAAAAACAACACTGTCATTTCTGTAAATTCTACTTGATACCAGTAGAGTTAAAAATAATATGGCTGAGGTGGTAAAAATACAAACGTACGCTACATTAGATTAGCATGAAGAATGGAAGCTGGAGGGAAACAGCTGGTGTAGCTCCGTTCAAACACAATCTGTCTACCAGCACCGCAACACTTGCTAGTTAACACCCTGAATGTCATTTTATAAATTCCTACACAAACCGAAATGTCAGTTCACTTTTTCTCCCGCTAAGCTAATCGTCTGCTGGCTAGCTTCGTACTGAGGCACAGCAGAGTGTTCCGACCTTATTCCAGGCAATAAAACAACCACAATAAATGTATGTTTTGATGTATATTTACACATTATTTGTGATTTTCAGCTACTCTCTTGTGTTGAAATTAAACAGATGTTAATCAAACAAACAATCAGATGTTCTAAATATTTATGAATGTGTAGCAAGACTCAAACTAATGGAAACACACTGACATGAAATAATATCGTGTTAGAAATTCATGTTTTTGTAATAACAAACAAAGAAACAAGTTTAGCTGCTCGCACCGAAATAAAATAAAGCAGCCAAACCTTCATGAGCATCAGTGAAACACTGCTGCTGTCAGTACCTCCATGCATGTGCGTGTGTGTGTGTTGTTGTGTTTTCGTGTGCACACATGAGTCTTTGTGTGTCTGTGCATGTTGGCGCTCCGGGTCCGAGCAGGTGGGAGCGACTCAGCAGCCAGCTGAGCGATGCAGTCAGCAGGTTTTCAGCTCAGACTCCAGCTCACCTGCTTCTCTCAGGCCGGGACACACAGGACGACAGCGCCGCCTTCTCCGTTTGATCTGCCAGAAACATCCCCAGTTCACTCAGCCTCAGAGCGCCGAGGAGAAAACTGCAGATCTTATAAATCACCTGAGCCGAAGTTACAGGCTGGGTCGTTTGTTTGGTTGAATAATTGATCGTGTGATCGACCGATCGTTCGCTCAGTCGAAGTGCTTGTTCCCTCAGACGGGAGACGAGCTCGATGTGTCCGCGGAGGAGTTCTCTCGTTGATATTAAAGTATTTACTATCACTGACGACTGATCTTGCAGAGTAAGCTTAATGACTCGGAGCTAATGGAACGTGGGCGGAGGAGACGAGAATCTGATCGGCAGCTTTCAGGAGACGAGCGTCTGTCGTCTCTCTCCTCCCCCTCGCTGACGCTCGCTTTGTTTGTAGCTGTGAATGTCGCAGAGTTACGCCGAGTCTTTGTGTGGTGACTGTAATCTGCTGTTCATGTGGCTGCCCGGGATCGAGGAGGGAGGAGAAGAGATCTGGGCTGAATGAGAAACAGAAACAGAAGAGCGAAGTGACGAGCCGGCAGCCCTGTGAGCTCGTCTGTGACTCCAGATTGTCTTTTATTGGGCAGCATAGTGAATAATTCAGGTGGTGTGGCCTGAAATGTTCTGTAGGTCCTGTTGGACAGTAAAGAGTCACATCTGATACATAAACCCTCTTCTCATGAGTGCACTAAAACCTTTTAGATGTATTTAAAGTGAAACTCTCGCCAAAATGTAACCTAGGCTTTTTTTGTGAATGTACCCGAGTCAAACCTTCATGTAAAAGCATAATTACAGTGAAAGAGGCACTTTTAAGATTTACAGCATCTTTGTTTTTGGGTCAAACTCATTTTCAATTGGAGAGCTACGGGCACTTTAGCAATAGCATCAAAATCTCTATTTTTAAAACAGTAAGAAGTCTCGACAAAACATGAAACTTTGCTGGTAGCATCACCAGGGTCTCTACACATGAACACCAGCACTGACAACATTGTTTGTGTACACAGAGTTACTAAAAAGACAGTTTTTGAACAGCTCATGTTAGCAGTAGCTTGTTCCGCTCGCCGCCGTCCTGCCAGTGGAGACGAGTCGATCTCAGAATGAGACGTAACCTGGAGGACCCTGGTGATGCTACCAGCAAAGTTTCATGTTGTGTCGAGACTTCTTACTGTTTTAAATATAGAGATTTTGATGCTATTTTAAAAGTGCCCGTAGCACTCACATTGAAAATGAATCATTGACTCTTCTTGGATTTTGGATTACCATGAAATCCCCGACCTTTAATCTGCTTTGTGTCGATCCAGCAGGTGGATGTGAAAGAGATGAAGAGATGAATAATATATAAACGGTTTTGGCGAAAACTTTTTCCCCCGTATCAAAAATGTCAAACTTACTGGGTGTAAGTATAATTCCAACACTTAAATATAACAATTGTGACATGTTGAATTTAAATTCTAAGGGCAAATAGCCGAGTGGAAGCAAATTAAGTTCCCGACGAGGCCGATGGTCTCTCATAAAAAAGAAAGAAAAATGCAACTCTGCAAATATCTTTCTGCGCTCATAAAACCTCTCATGAAATATGGAACACATTCATAAATTTGCCCTCGTTTTAAAGCAAATGATGCCAGGAGTTTTTTTGGAGTGTCCTGCTGTGGATGCAAATACGTCGTCATAACTCTTCACTTCGACTGATAAAACGCTGTGATCCAGACTGTGGCACACGTTAGGCTGGTCAGAGTTTCTCCTCCCTTCTCCTCCTCCGTCATCCCTCCATTCATCACGATCACACTCAAATGCAAAAAGAGCTTCAGCGAGGATCCCGTGTTGATGATCTGAATAAATACAGGAAGACAGTGACAGGACGGCAGACGAGCGCTGGATGGACAGATCGATCGGCTCATGGATACCTCCCCCGGGTCCTCCCTCCTCCTCCTCCTCCTCCTCCTCCTCCTCCTCCTCCTCCTCCTCCTCCTCCTCCTCCTCCTCACTCGCGATGCTTTCTCTCCTCCTCCTCCCTCTAATCTCTCCCTCGACTCCCCTCTTGCCTTTCTTCTCTTTTTCTCTGCGCCTCGTCTTCTCGCCTCGTGTCTAAAATAATCCTCCCCTCTGCCAGAAAATTCAACCATGTTTATCATCTGTGACCTTACAAATGTCTTTTTTTTTTTTTTTGTTGAATAAACTCGGCTCAGACACTGTTTCACAAAACGGATGTACCGCTCAAATCCCATTTTTCAGATGGAGTCTCCCCTTAAAGGTGATGCACAACAGGCGCACACTAATTCATCTGGACTCCAGAGTCTTTACCTTCCCAACAGAATACAAAACAGACTCATCTGATTCTTCCTACAGCCTGACCCACTTTGGCTCGACACCAGTTTTGTGTTTTCGGAGGTGCATTCGGTGCATTTCATCAGCGTTAGCGTGCTCGCAGCTGAACAGACAGTCACGGATGGCTCGGCTCCGTCTTCAGACTTCAAGGGCAAACGGTGAAGCATGAAACGCTGCATCAGCTCAGCTGTGCTGCACTCTGTTGTGTGCGTCCTCACAGGAGTGTTTGCACAGTCGCTCATTGCGCTGCTGCTCTTATACATAAGAATATATATCCAGCAGCTAAACCAGAAGGATGAGACGGTCAGCATGCGTATCAGGCCTCCAGGAGTTCGTCTTTCTTGCAGCCATCTTCATTTGTATCGCTTCCTCTCCCTCGACCCTTCCTTCCTTCCTTCCTTCCTTCCTTCCTTCCTTCCTTTGCTTCCACTACAGTTGGAAGGTAGAAAAATAAGAAACATAACCCGACAAAATGATGTTAAATCTCTGCGGAACAGAAATATCTGAATATCAAAACTACTTTTTGCACAGATACAAATTAAAAAGAAATAGTACCATCACAGATTCGCCCTTCAGCCCCACACCTGCACATTTTTGTAGATGTTCAACCCTGAAATCGTTTTCTTTATCTGACAAGACCTCTGTGACAAAATACCCAAATACAAAACACCAAGCAGACAGCAGGAGAACATAAAGCTTCATCCACTGACAACAGCAGCAGACCAAGAGAAACAGAGGCAGGAAGTCAGCAAACACAAAGTGACTTAAATACACAAGAGCTGATGAACTGATGAAACACAGGTGTGCTCAGAAGAAGGCGGAACTAAGACACAAAACAGGAAGTGGAAGTCAGAGCACAACACCTGAGGAGGAATTCTACAAAATAAAACAAGAAGAATCTAAACTGACGACTAAAATCATTTCTTCTTCTTCTTCTTCTTCTTCTTTATGATACTCCAACATTAATTTGTTTCACCTGTTTTATTCAAACCTGAAACTTTGGTTGTCACTTATGATATAGAAGTGATAATCTACAAGCAGAGATATTATAAATCAGTGATTTGGATACACTTACCAAAGTACCATCGTATTATTATTATTATAAGAAATACTCTTTCAAACCTGATGTAACATCACACAGGTCTCTTCTCAGATTCTCGTGGTCTCACATAGAAAATAAAAAGGAGGGTTCTGCTCCTGTCCGGTTCTGACTCAGCAGAACACAGACTAAATATAGGAAAGCTTCAGAGTTTGGACCAACAGGTGGGTCAGCGTGAGCTCATGTAGGGGTCGTATAAGATCTCCTCATCTGGCACAGAAGTGACTGACTGAAGTCTCTGAAAATGAAGCTGCTGTCAGCAAGTTCAAGAGGCAGCGGGAAGATTTGTCCCGACTGTCCCCGAAAGACTGAAATGTCAAGTGACAGAGAGGAATAATGGATGATCGCAGGCCGGCTCAAACTCATTTAGATTTCAGGAGCTGGCATTTCCTGCCTCCGTTATAATTACACTGTAAATCTGCAAAATGAAAAACCTTTAGCCAAGTGAAATTAGGCTGAGACGCACTCTGAATGTGAATCCTGACAGGTTGAATGGTTTTAAGAGGGATTTCTCTCTGAACTGCAGCCTCACGCTCATCGTACGGAGACTGTCGGCCTCTTTAAATACAGCCGGATCCAAACATGATCACTTTCTGATGACAACATGGCTTTCTGCAGTTGTGCACTGAAAAATAACAACCCCTGACATTTTGGATAAATCAGTTTCCATTTCCTTTACAAGAGCAAACCTCAACATGAGATCTGCTGAGATTTGCTTGTTGTTCGTTCTTATTAGAAGCAAAGTTTCAGTACGGAGATCTGAAATAGGTTAAAGTTGATCTGATGAAGATGCACTGACAGCAGAGCAAAGACTGAAGCAATGCAAGCAGCTCTGTGAGGCTACATACCCGTGATGCTAACGTCAGAATGCTAACATGCTCACAAACACTGAACTTCTTCCTCTTCTTCTTCTCCTGTGAGGAACGAGAACGTCTGCATGAAGATATTTTATTGTCATCCATCCAGTAGTTGTTGTTGAGACATTTCCTTTAACACCACAGAGGTAAACTCTGAGGAGAAGTGTTGGACTGACTGCGATGCAGTTAGCAAGGCTATAAGATTAGTCTTTAAAGAAACACCATGAGGACTCTTCAGGGAGGAGGACAACAGGCGATACGCACAGTGTGAATGTCCAAACGTGGATCGTGTTCTGTGAGGATGTTTTTTTGAAAATGGCCTGCGGTCTGAAATCCAAATATACCCGCGGTCCCTGCGGAGAGGCCGAGCCCCGACAGCTCCTTCCTGCTCGCTTCTTAATAGCTTTCCATTCAGACGGTGATGAACGTGTGAACGCTGTCAGCCGGGTGAGAACAGATGATCTCCATCTTCAGTGAATCCTTGTTCCTCAAATTCATCCACATTCAGTGTCTTTGAGTCCTCTGGTTGACCTGTTGGACTGTTTACCAAACAACAAATAGATGTCACGTACTCGTGTGTGTGTTCTGGTGTGTGTGCAGCACATACAGCGGAGTGTGTTCGCTGTAGTCTGAGAAAGGTCAGGCTGGCATTTTGAAGTTGTGCGCCAGCAGCTTCGCCACGACAAGAATATCGTATCAGAGCCGGAGGAGACGCGGAAACAACAACACTGTAGTAGAACGATGTCCTGGTTTTTTCTTTCCTGTATGAATAAATTCACTTCAGCATCTTCAGAGAAGCTTGTGAACAACAGGGACGCAGCAGCTGAACGTACGTATCAGCTGATATTCACCTGCTGATGCAGTCGGTGTTCAGCTGTTGAGTCGCATCATATTGATGAGCTGTGAAACATCTCTGCCGTCAGTTTGTAAAGATGTTGAGTACTGAAATATTCTCCTCATTGATTAGTTGTGCGGTCGACTGAAAGGGCTTTTGAAGCCGTCGCGTTTCAATGAAATCCTCTTTTTTTATGGTTTCAAGGTTTTACTAACGGCTGTTTCAAAGACCGAGTGAATCACTGAATGACTTCCACACAGTCTGTTTGTTTTTTAAAACAGATATTTTTGATCGGTGTCGTGCAGGTCAGTAACTGCAGTGTGAGTACAGCAGGATTGTGGAGGAGGTCTCTGCTGGTTTCACTGTTTTTCTGGAGGAGTAAAGCAAAAACAAAACTGTTCGTCTCAGCAGGATTTAGAAACATGTGCGTCTTCAGACGTCTCTCTGAAGAGAGATCAGATCCCTGCAGGTGTCAGATCTTTACCCTGACTTTAGAACTGTGGGTTTATGAAGTGCGGCTCCGTTATGAACCGTCCAGACCTCTCAGCTGGTCGGCTTCTGTCTCCAGAGTCCAACCTGAACTCTGAGCAGTACTTAGTTTTTATGTTCCTCATACGTGAACAACAAGTCCGCTCGCATCTCTCCAAACACGTCTTTTATGTTTTTCTCTTAATGTCTTTCTGTCTAAAGTAAAGTGCTCTAAACGGCCTCGTTGTTAAAGGTGCTGTAAACTAGGCAGTAATCTGTTTACAGTCATGTGGCCAGTTAGAGGATATAAAGTTACTGCAGGCTGTAAACAGCACGAGCGTGTTAATATCTGCACAATATCACAAGATTATCTTTTTAAGAGGCCGTAGAAAGTTACCTGGACAAGATTCATGGTCTTTGGGTTTAATGGAAGCCTTTTAAAGTTTTTCTCTCTCTGTGTAAATCAAGTGATTCATGTGTTTGGTGGCAGATCTGTGAGAAGGAATACAGCTCGCTTAAATATTGCTTTACTGTCTTTATGTGCTCAGACCGGCTCTGCGTTCTCTCTCTCTCTCTCAGTCTGTCTGAGCCACTTAACACGTTGGCTCGGATCAGCGCAGATCCATTCACTCCACCGGGTTTAGAGCCATTAGCTTAATTAGAAAGCAGCCATTCACTTTACTGTCAGATATCCTGATCCGCCGGCTGCCTCTCCGATGTCTAACTTACAGTACGTCCAGGTCGCATCGCGGTGCCGCTCTGCAGTTTAAACCGGGCCGGCACAACACGGCTTACATCACAGTGACAGATATGTGTTAACTTGAGGCTTGGTCGTGGCCCCTGAATGCCACATGATGAGATACGATCAGTAAAGCTTCACCGACGGAAGGTGAGAGTAACTCTGTGGAGCAAATCACCGCTCAGCTGCTTTCTAACCGTCGAGCCGACGAGCTCAGCACAGCTGGACCAGAAGCAATCATGTGGCTGAAGGACTTTGCATTCGCTAAATAAAAGCCATACATCATGCTGACAGTATATAGAGCCAACACAGTGTGTGTGTGTGTGTGTGTGTGTGTGTGTGTGTGTGTGTGTGTGTGTGTTTGTACTCGCGGGTCTCTTTGCCTGGACATGCATCTATCACACAACACCGCCTCCACAGATACACAAGAGTATTTATTGTGTGTAAACATGATGCTGTAATATATAACTGAAGACATCTCGCACACACACAGACACACACACACACACACACACACACACACACACCGCACACACACACACACACACACACACACACACACACACACACACACACACACACACACACACACACACCGCACACACACACACACACACACACACACACACACACACAGATATACTGTAAAAAAACAGATTAGTTGATTACTGGTGTAATTCCCAAACCCAGATTAGTGTATTAACCCTTTAGAGGTCAGAAAAGGACAGATTGGACTCTCAACAACCCCAAACCCTGAAACCCCCCCACCACACACACACACACACACACACACACACACACACACACACACACACACACTGACTAATGTTATCTGGCCTCAGACCACAAGGTGAAAACGCCACACTAAACTAAATTGCAGCACCAGATTGTGGAATATGAAACTGATACTGATCACATGTTGGTTTAATTACAGACTAATGAAATATTCAGATGTTTGCGTTCACACCGCTCGGTCGCTGCTACAGCTCTGCAAAAACTCAAGTGGACAAAATCAAACGCTGCAGCGGCTCCATGAAGGTCGTCCATCACAAACCCAGTGAAACCCTGAGACACCGGACAGTTTGTTTACGGCCTCGTTCACTCGCCTCAGGTCTGCTGTGTGTTAATGCTTTTAGCTTAGCATCTACAGTTTAGTTTGAAATTAGCACTTCAGAATAACTGGATTACGCTGGATGAGTCTGTCTCCTTCTACTTCGGTTGTTTAGGAGAAAGCTGCAACACTGCTAGATAATGACACAGTGTTCATGTTTGGGTGACCTTTTCCTTCAAAGCAACATAATCCCTTTAGTCTCTAGTCCGACTCAGTGGATCTGCTGGTTTTAAAGTCTGTTGCTGGTCGCCTTCTTCCTTCTTCCTCTCTTCTGCTATCTGTGTGTACTGTTTTCCAAAAACCTCTTCGCTGTGTGAAACAGCTTCCAAACCAGCAACCTAAACGCTGAAACTGGTAAAATGTATCTGACACTAGCCTGTTTGCAGAGCTTTTGTTATCCCCTGTCCCAGAAGGAGGATTGGTGCAGCTGAGACCTTTTTCTCCAGCGCTTACACAGCATGGTGGAAATAAGTCTGGCTGTCTGAGACTACTTAGTCTCTTGAACTCTTCTCATGCTCCCACTGGTGTTCAGTTGATCTACGTCTTGTCCATCCTAGTAAAACCTTTCAATGACCCCTCGTGCCCTGTATGAAACATCTGCATCTGTCATGTTTCTCCACTCACTTGCTGTGAAGGCTGATTGCGTCACAACGCTGCATGAAGTCTGTCCCAGTCTGAAGGCTCCTCCAGATGCTCCTTCTTCTCCCAGTTTCTGGAGGATGCACCGCTACGATCCTTTGTGGCCTCACATATCCCAAGAAAAGAAAATGGCGACTTTGCATGGTGTATATCGTCACTTTTGCAGGCCTGGGCGGCAGAAATCGTGACGCAAGGGTAAAAACATCTGGTGAAGACTAGACCGTCCCATTCATCAACGGCTGACAAGGTCTCTGAAGGACTCAAAGGCCGAGTCCTTCAGAGGATGCAGAGCCTGAACTGAGACACAGCAGTTCACACGTCTTTAACCTGTCGCCGTTCTCTACATCCACAGCAGTTTTCTCTGTTTGATCGGTCTGTCTCTTATTTCTGAGAGTAAAGCGACCTGATTCAGTGTTTCCTCTCCGTGTGTCGCAGTGTGCGGCTGTGATCTGGTGCACTCGGGTTTCTTCCACCACTCTGGCGAGTACATCTGCACAGAGGACTACCAGCGGCTCCACGGGACCCAGTGCGACAGCTGCGATCAGTACATAACCGGAGAGGTGGTGTCGGCCCTGGGGAGGACGTACCACCCGCACTGCTTCGTCTGCAGCATCTGCAGGTGAGAGGGAAGCTTTCATGGTTTTATCCTGTGAAATCAGGGATGAAAATGAAAGAATACAATATATTTTTAAAGATGTACGAGTGTTATTGGAGTCAGTAACAACCGGCGTATTCCAATTTAAATATTTCAGATTTTTAATAGCAGTTTACAGCTCGACATGTTGCGTTCTCACACTGTGGCAACAACAACTTTACAGTTACTGTTCACAGCTTCCTGCACACCACAGGTGGCCCTTTACAATTAAAACACGGTGACATATGTTATTAGTACCGTGGGTCGTTAACTTCCTGTGTCTCACTAACCAGCGTCTTAATGAAACTACTGAGGAATCACTGCAGGAGGTGCTTTAATATATGTTTACAGCCAAACTGCAGCTAATTAAAAGCAACAAATCAAAGTTTTTCTAGGTTTGTCATAAAGTGCTTCACTGAAAGATAAAACATAAAGGAAAATAAAGGATCAGCTGCCTTAAAATCCACAATTCTACACCTCATAACACAACTTAATATTTTTCCCACATAATGCCCACATAACTTAGTGTTGCCTCTCCGGTCCGGTTTCTCTTCATGCTCTGTTTTCTTGGTCAGCAGTAACTTTAGGATCTTTTCACACGAGACTTCATCGTCGTAACAGCAGGTGAGCTTTTTATTAAAACAGCCAGGAGTATTAGAACAAAACAACAGCATCACAGTCAGTGTATTTGCAGGAGGGAGGTGAGACCAGAGCGTCTGCAGGAGGACGGACGAGGGCAGGACTAGTTAATCGATCACAGATGGCCTCGTTCTTGTCTTTAAACGATATATGAAATGCTAAAATGAGTCTCCAGCATCTCTTGGCAGACTGCCCAGGTAGAGTCTACGTGTGGGAAACACTGCCTTGAAATCTAAAGCCAGAACTGACATAAACCTGATGACATCACAGGCTCATTTTCTCAGACTTCAGAAAGACATTAAACAACTTTAACAATATATATATGTATAAAGTGAGCGGGCCAGACGATCCTTTTCATAATATTTGATACGCTCAGTGTCAGCTGGAGTTGGCTGGCCTCTTTTATTTATCATGTATTATGTAAATGTAGTTCTGGCCTCAGTTCAGTTCAGTCAGTTCTGGACTGGATGTGATGAAACGGACTGTAAATGAACTGAGACTGCTGAGCAGCACCGTAAATATTTAAAAGGCTAACCGACTGTCATTCAGAGCGTCGGATGTAAAGACGGATCATTAGCTTTTGGTTTGCTTACGACTGTGTGTGTGTGTGTGTGTGTGTGTGTGTGTGTGTGTGTGTGTGTGCGTGTGCGTGTGTGTCCACTGGATAATAACTGCCTGTACTGAGATTACGAATGAAGCTTGTTCATTTTAGAAGTTGCTCCGTCAGCATATTGAATCCTCTGAAAAGAGTTTTTGTCGCAGCGTTGACTGAACTCCCACATCGACTGTGTGTGCAAAGAGTCTCAAACTCTGACCAGACAGAAAAAAAAAAAACTGTTGGCTGAGCAATAAAATGAAAATAATGCTTCATCATCTCCAATTTAGTCTTTCAGAATACACTGTGAGAGCTACAGTCTGTGCTTCTGTTGTGAGACCGGACGTCCGATTGGAGAGATATCAGACAGACAGTTTGACATTAAGTCTATTTTTCCATGTTTTCCGGCTTCAGCAGAATCTATTGACTCTGCACACAGCTGCTGTCTGTTAGCAGAGATGGTTTGTCGTCATCACCACACCTGATATCACTCCTCAGGTCCGTTACTGACAGAACATGAACACCAGAACCATCACAAAATATTCACCGGGCTCATGAAATACAAGTTGCCCACAAGAACTGTTTCTGAGGTGACTGTAAAAGAGCCAGTGAGTTACAGTTTTTATATTTTCCACCCGAAGAGTTGAACATCTCTGCTGTGATGTGAATACACATTACGGTATAAAATGAAGAAGAATTTGCTTTAACCAAAGAATCACAGAAGCTCACCTTTGCCCTCACACAGCCGAACCCTCCGGCCAAAACACATTTATAGCACTGCACTGTGTTATTCCTTTCCTTTCCTTTGCTTTCCTTTCTCTCTTTCCTTTCCGTTATCTGAGGTTAGCTGTAAAAAAAATATCCTTGCAGTTGTCAGAACTTGTGCAAACAAATCAGAAACTGCACAGACAGATCCTGTCACTGAACTGGACGGGGTTAGAAGTGAAATACATGTTTTATTGTGATTCGGGTGAACTAGAGTTTCTACGAAGTCATATCTGCGTATCTTTACTGAAATGTTTCTGTGTGTGTGTGTGTGTGTGTGTGTGTGTGTGTGTGTGTGTGTGTGTTCTCAGGAGCCCGTTCCCGATCGGAGACAGGGTGACCTTCTGTGGAAAGAAGTGTGTGTGTCAGCAGTGCTCACACTCTCTGAGCAGCGACAAGCCCGTCAAGGTCCACGGGCCGAGCTGTAAGAAACAAACACACACACACACACACACACACACACACACACACACACACACACACACACACACACACAAACATAAGCTACCTGCACCAGATCACGCTGTGCATTATATACATTATGATATGGATTATTTCTGTTATTGCATTGTTTTAAGGAGATGTGGTACATTCTGAAATGTGAACTATTTGTGCAGATTTACCTGGAATAAGCTTCATTTTAGCAGCAGATTGAGACAGTTTTCTCCTGTTACACAAGCAACTTTATTGACAGTCAGAATATTCTTCCCCTTTATTTCTTTCCCTGTAGCTATGAACGCCTGCCCTCTGGCCAAAGCCAGGATCATCTGTGGCCGCGATCTTTAGCCCGCTGACATTTAATTAAAACGAACCATCTCAATCTCTGCGATTCATCTGGCATGTCCGACCTCCAGGTGAAACTAAAAACACCAGGAGACTTGTGCTGTCCACCTGCTGAATGCTGCAAAACATGGCCTCATTCCCTGCAGCCATACACACACACACACACACGCACACACACACACACAGGAGGTGGCCTGCTGCTCCAGGTAGTCCTGTAACCTGGTTCTGGTAGCTCCATCTGGCAAGGACAGTGTGACTCTCACGACGCTGAGCGAGGAGGGATGATAGATGTCCTGTTTCTCCTCTCGTCTCCTCCAGACTGCGCCGGCTGTGGCGAGGAGATCAAACAGGGCCAGTCTCTGCTGGCGCTGGAGCGACAGTGGCACGTCAGCTGCTTCAAATGTCGGACGTGTGGCTGCACGCTCACCGGAGAGTACATCAGCAAGTAGGTGACTCTGTCCCTTTATGTGTGCCGGAACAACGATATTCTCAAGTGACGCACAGTTTCCGTTTTCTGAAGCTCTGTAAACAACTTGTGTTAAAGGAACAGTTCACCCAAAAATCAAAAGAAATACATATTTTTGGTGTGAGCTGGCAAGTGTTGGACTTATCAGGCTGATGGTAGCAGGAGGTTAGGATGACATCAGCCAAGACAGACAGTGGGAAAAAGCTCACTTAGCTCCAGCAAAATGCTTGAACAACTAGCTAATGATTTTCAGGCTGTCTACACTCTGACGATGAGATGAAGTTCAGCGCCCAACCCTAACGATTAGTGGGCAACATTAGGTAGAAACACAATAGCTCTGACATGAAACTGGTCACAACAAAGTCGCTGGATTATCTTGAGTAACCACAACAAATTGGTTTTGATGGTTTGAGCCCCAAAAGTTCAATTTACTTCCATTATATTAAAGAAGATGCAGACGTCTCGTCTCTACAGCCAAGGAGGAATATGCATTTCAGGGTGAACTGTCCCTTTAAGATATGAAGCTAATCAGAGCCCTCTTATTTTTTATTCTCTTATTCTGGCAAGCCAAGTAGGATTTTCCCACCAGCTGTACTCGGTATATAAATTATATTTTCATTTGCCGAACAAGTCTTTAATCAACCAGAAGACACACACAGTATTTATGTAATGTTCATACTTGGAAGTCACAATGAAAGATCCTTAAAAAAAAAAAAAAAAACAGTGTGTTACAGGATAAATAATAGTGGAACAGTTGCACAAAGCCTTGAGATAAAGTCAAAGCGAGCGCTTGTTGCTCTGTCCTCGGCAGGGACGGGATCCCGTACTGTGAGGCGGACTACCACGCTCAGTTTGGGATCAAGTGTGACAGCTGCAACAGGTACATCAGCGGCCGAGTCCTGGAGGTGAGTGCACCTTTACAAGTGTGAGTGTGTGTGTGTGTGTGTGTGTGTGTGTGTGTGTGTGTGTGTGTGTGTGGGCTGATAAAAAGCAGCACGCAGCTGTCCATCTGTAAACGACTGAAGTGTTGACTGATGGCGGTGCAGCGACGGCCTCCCGTCTCCTCCTCCCTCCTCAGTCCTCTTCTGTTTTCTTCTCCAGCCGCTCGCCATCCGTCACTCCTCATTGTTTTCTCTGCTTCTTATCACCGCTCTCTTCTCATTTCCTCACTCGTATCATTTGGTTTTGCTTCTCTCTGCCTCACTAATTTTATCCTCTCCTGTCCTGTCTCCTCCTTTCCTTTCCTTTCCTTTCTTCTTATTTACTGTCCTTTCCTTTCCTTTAATTTCATTTCCTTTAATTTCATTTCCTCTCCTCCAGGCTGGAGGGAAGCGCTACCACCCCAGCTGTGCCAGGTGTGCCCGCTGTCACATGATGTTCCTGGAAGGAGAGGAAATGTACCTTACAGGTGAGAAGGAAAGAATAGAGCAGAGGTTGGTGAAAGTTCCAGCATGTGTAGAAACCTACAGAACCGAGTCTGTTCGTACGGAGGTGCTTCTGCATCCGCACAGCTAACAGGCGTAAAAATAGACTTGTAGCATCTATTGAATTAGCTGAACCCTGCAAGTATCCAGATGGCCCAATATCTCTGCAGCTGTGTGTGTGTGTGTGTGTGTGTGTGTGTGTGTGTGTGTGTGTGTGTGTGTGTGTGTGTGTGTCTGTGTGTGTGCATGGTAACTTAGAGAGCAGAAGGACTCGGTCACCTGATAAATGACTGCTTTTAACAAAGCACCGTTATATAGAGGTTATTGATCTCACATATAACACTCAGCATTTGTAAAGACACACACACACACACACACACACACACACTTTCCCCCCAGCCGATGTTTTCTTGATACACACAAAGGGGTTTGGAGTCAATTACCTCTCAACCTTCGCCTCTGCTGAGTCCATTACTCTGTGCCGACCCCGACAGAATTAATCTGAATGAAACGGGCTTCACCAGAGGTCCAAATCTGAATCACTGAGGAACTTCCATTCTACAAATTAAATGACTGTAATTGAAGTGAATGCGCTCGTGTATTCACCCTGCTGCCCCCTGTGGTGATCTGCTTAATATTTTCTTAATTAACCAAACAAATGTCCAGCAAATTACTCTCATAAACAACTATTGTGCCGCTGGAATCGTGTCCAGGTTGAGATGCTCCACCAGTCTGTATTTATATGGACCCACATGTAGTTTGATGGTCAGACGATGTTTACGTGACGCGTCAGTGACCATCATCGCTCTGCAGCCTTCACCTTAATCATCTCTTAAAGGCACACTACGCAGGATTTGTCCTTGCTGTTGGTAAACCCACCAATCAGAGACAGGAAGAGAGAGCAGCTGTAGCCCAGCGTGTTGACGGGTCTTCTGTAGCTCCAGAGGCAGCAGCAGGTAATATTAAAAAACCTTATACATTGCCTGCAGGTTGCATTGTGGGTAATGTAGGCACCAGGATTTGAAAAGCAGTCTGCTGAACACTACACCAGAATCGATGCAGCAGAACCAGAGATGTAGCAAATTTTTTCCACGCAACCTTCTTTATTTCAAAACCTGGTGCCTACATTACCCACAATGCATTTTGGCATAGAGTGACAACACTGTAGGCAGGGTTCCATGGCTTTAAACTACCACTAAGCACTGTGTAGTTTTGGGGAGGAAATTTTAATTAGAGGACTCGACTGAATAAACAAACCGACCTTAAAGGGCGACACAGTTTCATACTGTTTGTATGTGGCGGACCCTGCCACCTTTCTAGCTGCCAACACTGTTCTGGGGAACTTATTTTCCTCTAAGAACATGTTGTTTATTCATTCATGGAAAATATGAATATATCTGAGTTTATTATTACCTCATTCATCTTGTAAATATTAAAAGTCTGAACAACACGGTGTCTTAAACAACACGGTGCCCCTTTAATATTGCAGGACTGAACAAGTTATAGCTGCTGGCTGTGAATTCAGTATCCACAGGTCTGATATGTTGGACAGGCGTGAACAGCATTTCCATGAAAACATGACGTTAATGCAAATTAGCGGCACATGAACACACTGGAGGAGACAGACCGGAGTGAAAAGAGGAGCCCTGCTAATGTAAACAGCTTCACATGTTTCAGTACGATAAAGCTGGAATGGAAAAGGAAATTTAAACACACACACACACACACACACACACACAGTGACGGTTTCTGTCACACAGGTAATTTGGCCCGGCTGAGTCGAGTCCAGATTAAATGTAGAGCCACTGTACCGGAACATGTGGCGAAGACACACAGACGCCACACAAGTTGACGCCTCGTGTTTCCCCTCATTGACATTCTGCTGCATCTCCTGGCAGCCGCCAGTAAAACTGAGCATTTACATATCGTACCTGAAGCCTGCGTGTCCCCGAGAACAGGCTTTTTAATCTACACAGGCGTCCTGTGTGTGCCGGTGTTTCCACTCGGAAGCATGTTTGCACATTTGAGTGTCTGCATAAGAATGCAGGTGTGTGTGTGTGTGTGTGTGTGTGTGTGTGTGTGTGTGTGTGTGTGTGTGTGTGTGTGTGTGTGTGTGTGTGTGTGTGTGTGTGCGCCGAGGCTCAGTGAGCTGCCCCAAGGTTACATTCACTCCTTTTGATGACTTCAGACATGTAGGAGGGCTGAGCAATCACCCTCTTGAGACACACTCAATTACGACACACACACACACACACACACAACATATGTGCACACACCCTCGCAATCAATCTCATGATGCATGTCTGGAATAAGAATTGGTGTGTGTGTGTGTGTGTGTGTGTGTGTGTGTGTGTTGGAGGTCGGGTGGCCAGGAACTATTTTATGAACTAATCATGAATATTTAATCTCAGCAGCTCCTCTGAAGTAAAGCTGGATGGAAACATTACGTTTGTTGTTCCCACAGTTGTTTTATCGGAGCTTCAATGTTGAGTCGATTAGTTGTCAAATATTATGTTCATCTGTTAACTGTTTTGGTAATAGACAAATTAGTTTGATCAAGTTTTTAAGAAAAAGAGTTCAGATTATTTTAGTCCAGCGTCTTAAATGTTGTTATCTTCTGGTTTCTCTTCGAGACGTTTGTAGACGTCATCTTGGTCAGTGGAAACACTGATTAACAGATTTTCACCAACAACTAATTGATTAATTTAGAAAATTATGATTATTCAGGGTAGTGCAGATGTTGAATCTCATGCCTGCTCGAATTCATTCAGTGTTTTTAGTTTGATCCAATCTAACTTTCAGCTGTGGTGTATTTCTGACCTCGGTTGACTGATCAGTGGTGCTGAAGACGATATCTGTGTTTGTCAAAATCAAAATATGTTGCATTAAATATAAATATTCCAAGTAGAAACTGATAGTAGCCAAGTGTGTTCATGCTCTCTGACTCTCACACTCGTCACCTGACATCAGAAGGTAACAGATCACAATGAATTGTATTTAATTGGTGACATCAGTCCGATATGTTTCCTGTTTCTCGCGGCTGCATGATTCAGCAAAAGGCAAAAATACCTTGAGGTCATTTAAATATCTGCTGCTTTACAGCTTCAGAGTTCCACATGGCAGAAGCACAGGTGTCAGTATTGCTTCCTTAGATTTCACTGGCTGCCTTCATGCCTTCGTTTGAATATCAGGATAGCGAGGACAGTTTCACCGCTGATTAACCTCGCTGTGAACACAGTTAATGAAACAGGAACACGTCTGTCTGAGTGTGCAGCAGCTGGTGTGCAGCAACAAAGACGGACTCAGAATTAATCGCTGAATAAATATTTTCAGGCAGCTAATTTTCTTTGAGCTGATGCTCAGCTGTGGTTTGGATTGAACTCCTGTTTCTCTGCAACCTTTTAGATTCTCCTCTTCCAGGAGATAAAGGATCACAAGTCCAGGGCCATACATCTGAGGAGCGTGGGCGGGACGGGGGCGCACTGAATCACCACGCACGGTTCCTGTCTGCAGTATTGATTTTGTTTGTGGGTGTGTGTGGTTGTTGTGTGTGTGTGTGTGTGAGTGTAGTCCTCCATGTCTGTGTGTTTGTGCTTGTTTACGTGTGTGTGTGTTTGTGTGTGTGCAGCTCAGATTTATGGTGTTGATAGTGGTTGTATATTAGAGTCATGATCAGCTAACTGAGTCCATTCGGTCGGCCTGCGCTGCCCCGAGGCCCGGGAAAATGAGAGTGTGTGTGTGTGTGTGTGTGTGTGTGTGTGTGTGTGTGTGTGTGTGTGTGTGTGGGTTCAGAGAGGATATATTACTGTCATTATCATTATGGGATCCACATGCATATAACATCCTGACATTAGTGGTTTATTGTAATGATTATTATTATCTAATAGCCTCCATTCGTTCCTTCTTTCCTCTGTCGTGAAGTTTCCTCCCCCTCTTTTTCTCCTCCTTCACTATTATTTTGATGCCCCCCCTCGTCTCTCGTATTATCGATCAGATCAGTTCAGTTCAGTTCAGGAAACCTTTATTGGGATGACGGTTAAATGAGCGTGTCTCTTAAGGATTTATGCTTGCAGGGTTATCAATAAATGGGCATTTATAAATGAGATATGATCAGACTGAAGGCAGCTGGATGTGTAATTCAGCCTGAGTAGCTCTGTTTCTGAAGCCACTGGCTCTGTCGCCGCTCAGCCTTGCTTTTAAAGTTTAGCTCTGTCTAAACTCCAAACGAGGTCAATTACGACTCTTTGTATTATTAATTTTGGGTCCACGGAGGATTTATACAAGTAAAACGTAAAGTATTGCTTAGTGGCCTTCTCACTATGACAGCACAGATGCTCAGCAGGTTTAATGTTTACCATCATCATCATCATCTTCTTCACGTAGCATCTTAGCGCTCGAACACAAAGCCCAGCTGAGGCTGATGAGGAGTTCATTCAGTGGAATCTGTCTGGATCACCAGCGTCAGCCGTGCTCCTCCTCTGGAGACCTCGACTCTCTGAACAAAACTGTTTGGATGCTTCAGATCAAAGTGGATCGACCGACGTCCTCTGAGCCAGCAGGAAAACTCTTCTTCTTCTTTTGTTTGTGTTAGTGGAGAGACAAGAAGACTTAGATCTTCTGTCCTGAGAGCAGACACACTGCCTCCACAGCCTCCTGCATCTGTGTGTGTGTGTGTGTGTGTGTGTGTGTGTGTGTGTGTGTGTGTGTGTGTGTGTGTGTGTGTGTGTGTGTGTGTGTGTGTGTGTGAGTCTGTTGATTGATGTCGATGCACTTGAGAGAGGCTGATCTTCTCTTCACAGGATCCCATAAAAGTGTACGACTGCTGCCCACACATTGTAAACAAAACTGTGTGTGTGTGTGTGTGTGTGTGTGTGTGTGTGTGTGTGTGTGCAGGTTCAGAGGTTTGGCACCCCATGTGTAAAGAAGCAGCTCGACTGGAGAGAAAACTGAGGGTGAGCGATACTTAAAATACCCACAACCCCCTGCTCCTTCTGTTTCCGTCCTCTGAGTGTCTCTGAGTTTGAAATCTCTCATTCTTGTTTGACGAGCTGCATCGTTTTAAACTCAGGCTGCCGTCCAGATAGTAGAGAAATGTGGTATTGTGTAAAAACTAAACTTTGAATCTGACACTTTGTTATCTGGCACTTGATAAGAAAAACTAAGTATATTTTTTGTAGCTTTATTCGGTGGAACTCATCCAAAGATGCTTTTTAAATGTTTAAGAAAGACTAAGCTGACATTTTGGATGATGTCTTTATTGACTACATGTATTAAACTAACTTTGCTTTGTCTCGCCAGCTGAGACGAACCTCTGAGACGGCGTCCATCTCCCCGCCGGGCTCCTCGCCACTCCTCGGCTCTCCTCACCGCCTCATCTGTGTGAGTTCTGTCGTCACCGTTACATCCCGCCCTCGGCCGTCGCTGTCACGGCCTTCGATCAAAATGTAACTGACAGCAACAGAAATAGTTCCTGAGAGCCCATCTGTCTGTCTGTCTGTCTGTCTGACTGACTGACTGTCTGTCTGTCTGTCCGTCTGCCTGTCCGTCTGTCCGTCTGCCTGTCCGTCTGTCTGTCTGTCTGTCTGTCTGTCTGTCCGTCTGCCTGTCCGTCTGTCTGTCCGTCTGCCTGTCTGTCTGTCTGTCTGCCTGTCTGTCTGACTGTCTGACTGACTGTCTGTCTGTCTGTCTGTCCGTCTGTCTGACTGTCTGTCTGTCTGTCTGTCTGACTGTCTGACTGACTGTCTGTCTGTCTCTCTGTCTGTCTGTCTGTCTGTCCGTCCGTCCGTCCGTCCGTCTGCCTGTCTGTCTGTCTGACTGACTGTCTGTCTGACTGACTGACTGTCTGTCTGTCTGTCTGTCTTTTTGTCTGTCTGTCCGTCTGTCTGTCTGTCTGTCTGTCTGTCTGTCTGTCTGTGTCTCTGCAGCACCAGAATCGTCAATTCAGAACATCATCAGATCACTTTTCTTTTGGCCGGTTCGTTCTTCAGACTGTATGTTATCGTCATGTTTTGCTTCCTGCCAACATGAACGTGTCTTTCTTTCTTTCCTCATGTCCACCCGTCTCTCTCTCTCTGTCTGTCTGTCTCTCTCAGTCTAAAGCTGACGGTGATTTGGACTATAAGCAGCTGGCGGCGCTGCCCAGGGTCAAAGCCGTATACGACATCCAGCGGCCCGACATCATCCCTTATCAGGCCGACCAGGCGAACACACACCTCTCAGACGACACCCTGGAGCGATACAGCTGTGGACAGGTACACACAGACACAGTAATGACAGTAACAGCATTAGGTGAAGGAAGTTGTGACATTAATAAGAGCTTTATAGAAAGAAACAGTCAGTTTTGGTGGCAGCAGTCGTAGTAATGACTGATTATTTTCTCCTCCTTCTCATCCAGTCATTGGGATCGTTATCACCATACTCTCATGTAAGTACTCCACTAACAGTTTTCCTCCACAGGTATGTTGTACATGTGTTACTGTTCATCAGGGAACGATAGCGGCGTAAAAGCAGGACTATATGAAGCAGCTGAGACTGGATTCAGACTGCCAGCTCAAATCCATTTTCAGGCACACACACATTGGTTTTAAGAAATTTGGACAGCAAAAAGAAAACATATGAAATGTGATATTTGCAAGACGGATTCAAACGACCCTCTGGCTGCTCGTGTGGAGCGTCAGAGCGTCTTGTTGTGTGACACACGACAACAGTGACAAACCCAGAGAGACAGAAGAGCAGTCGAGGAGGTCTGACAGACGCCGCAGACAGCGACAGTCTGTAGATCCCGCTGAAACACACCGTCTGCTCCGCGATCGTTTGGAGGGCGAGACGATTGATCAAAGCTGCGTCACCAGAGTCCAGACACTCTGTCAGATCTGATTTGAGAAGCAAACTGGATTTAGCTGCTGTCTGAACATCGACTGAGAGATCTTCACATTCATATAACCAGTCGAACATTTCAGATTTACAAACAGCAGAGTTTTAAAGCCAAACAAACCAAGTCAGCTCCATATTAATCACATTAATCACACAGACATGAGGGTGATGCTGAAAAGTGAATGACTGTGTCTCACCAAAAGTAGTTAAAGGGTTAAACCGCCCAAAATAAACAGTTACTGGTTTGAACATCCACACATTACTGACCACATATCTCGAGGACATGCCTGGTGTGTGTGTGTGTGTGTGTGTGTGTGTGTGTGTGTGCATATTAAACTGCTTTCAACATGATTAAAATTGAGTTTTGGATGGAGCCTGTGTGTTGTCTAATTTACTGCATTGAGTAAATGAAAGCACATTACTCTCTCTCTTTATCTCCCTCCCTCCTTCTCTCCCTCCCTCCCTCTCTCCCTCCTTCCCTCCCTCCTTCCCTCCCTCCTTCCCTCCCTCCTTCTCTCCCTCCCTCCCTCTCTCCCTCCTTCCCTCCCTCCCCCTCTCAGGATCTCTTGGACGGCGTTGACTTGAGAACGAGGCGTTCCTCCAGCTCCGTCTTCACCGACTCTCCTGCTCACAGTCGCCACGGAGGCTCCCCACTGCATTGTTATCTCCCCGGTAATGCGCCCACTCAAGCAAAGACACTTGTACCACACACACACACACACTCACACACACACACACACACACACACACACACACACACACACACACACACAGACTGTAAAATAAAAGATATACTCGCTCTTTGAGTGGGTGCAGCCATGGTGCCGTGTCCCAGAATCCCTTGCAGCAGCCCTGACACACACACATCCTCACGTACTTCCTCAGTCTGTCTGTCCTTCTGCTGCTCATGCTTTGGTTTCTCTCGCTGTGATTGGCTGCGCTGCCTGCAGGCAGTGAGAGTGGCAGGAGTTCACCCTATTACAGTCAGCCAGAGCCCAGGTGTGTCACTCCCACCCCGACCGCCACACTTCAAGCCCCGAGACATTTCCATGTGCCAGGTAGGCCGCTGACCCCCGACCTGTTTACTAACCCGAATCTCCAAACCGCCCCCTGAAGACTTACCTCAGCCGTGCCTTGTAACCTAGACTCTACCCAACCATCAACCATCGAACGTGTTTCTGCTATGTGATTTAAAGACCCTGACCCACATCCTGACCCACATCCTGACCCACATCCTGACCCACATCCTGACCCCAGATCCTCATTAGCTGCAGGCAGAAAGGAGAATTCAGTCGTTATCCACTCACTCGCATGTCGAACAGCATTCTCCTGAAAATCTGAAGTGGATATGGACGAGTTTTTACCTTTCCTTTAAACCGACCACGGTGATTTGACATAATCGTATACAGATCAGCCACACTATCGTTACTATGCAGTGTTCTGTTGGGGAACCTTCGGGCCTGGTCTTCATGTGGGATGTGCGGAGGCCTGGTTGTACATCGGACTCGTGTCGGACCTGTTCAGGACTGGACACAGGTCCTCTCTGGGTATCTGGCAGTGGGTAGTGAGGTGAGGAGGTCCAATCGGACTTGTTCTGGTTGACATCTTGAGATTCTTTGTCGGGTTATTCAGCCATTTTCTGAGTGGTGTTGTGTAATGTCAGGTCACCACCACGAGGACTGAGGCTGCTGTGAGCGGCTGCACTTTGGGCTGCAGATGTGCTTGGATGAGTGGTTCTTATGAATAATCCACATGAACGCCAGGATCCAAAGTTTCCCAGCAGGATCATTGTTCTGTATCAGGATGATCAGTGTCATTAAATTCACCTGTTTGTGCTTTTACAGCAGTCAGCTGATGGATGACTGACAGCTGATCCATCGTACGCTGAGCTGGTCCAGGAAGATGAATCGATTTATAACAAAACGTAGCATAAATATTCATTGACGATGAAAAAGACTGAAACTAGACCTCGAGCTGTAATTCACTGATAATCGTTATCTGTCATCATTTCTTTACTTTTAACGTTTTTTAATTTTAACATCCATAAAAACGCAGCTGTTATCCTCTCTCTCCGTCCGTCTCCTGCGGGAAGCCTCCGTCTAATTTATCTCACTGATCCGGAGCTCTTGTATAACATATGAGCGCTTTAATCTAACATCTAATAAGCAATTCATTTTATTGAAGCATTCCATCCGCCCTCCATTTTATCACGTTGACGCCGGCCTCCTCCCTGAACGCTGCGCTCCGTCTCTGTTCCCTTCACTTGTAAAAGGCTTTTACTCTTCACTTTGCAAGCTGTGCGTTTGGTTCCCCTCCATCGCTCCTCTCCTCTCCTCTCGTCTCCTCTCCTCTCCTCTCCTCTCCTCTCCTCTCCTCTCCTCTCCTCTCCTCTCGTCTCGTCTCGTCTCGTCTCGTCTCGTCTCGTCTCGTCTCGTCTCGTCTCGTCTCCTCTCCTCTCCTCTCCTCTCCTCTCCTCTCCTCTCCTCTCGTCTCCTCTCCTCTCCTCTCCTCTCCTCTCCTCTCTGCATGTTCCCTCTCCGGCTTCTCTGAGGCTGTTACATTCCTTGCCAGCCCTGCGACAGCACTCCCTTCAAGCTTTTTCATCGCCGAGCAGAAAATGTATTTGGTGGATGCTTTTATCCGGAGTGCCTCGCTGTATCTGGAGTGCATACAGATTTAGCGTGGATGGCCTGTTGGGAGTCAAACCTCTAACTTTGGCAGCAGGCTCTTTACAGTATTTGGAAGTAATGGAATTATTTGTGCTGTATTTCTTTTTCTCTTTTATCTCAAGTGATCAGACAAACTATTTTTAATTTAATTTGATATGTGCGTTTCCAGCACTTGAAGCTGAATGATTACTCCACCAAATGAGAGCTTCAAGCACCTGTCATGTGGAAGTTTCTCCCTCTTCTGCCTCTTTATCTTCCTCCTTTGCCTCTCCACCCTTCAAACTGCTCTCCTCCCTCTTCTTTATTCCGGTGCCATCTGCCACTCTTTCCCATAATAAGCCTGTGAATCTGTATTAATCAGCCTCTCTGCACGTCCGTCAGGTCGTCTGGATGCACGACAGAGTCTCTGCCATAGCAGTTTATTACCCGTGCTGTCAGCTTTACGGTTAAAGAGACTGTAAATGTATACAACTAATTTAGTGGGATGGGATGAAAAGGAAATCCAGATTCCTCTCCTCTCCACCTCCCTCTCTCTTCCCTTTGCTTTTCACACTTATTCTCCTGTTGTTTCTCTCCTCAGCCTCTGAGGAAACCAACATCTACAGGAAACCTCCCATCTATAAGAGACCAGGTGAGTCGAGTCCTCACGATGTTGTGAGACGTTTGTGAGGCTGTTTAGCTGTCAGCCGGCCGGATGTTTGAGACTGCCTGCTCAGTCTTCATACCGGGGAAGCTGTGCTGTTTGTTCACAGTCACATCAGAGGCGAGATTACAGATTCAGATTGTGAAGTAACACTGAGAGCAGCGGTGCCAGATTCTCCTGGTGTGCAGGTGATCCATCAGCGCTCAGACGTCAGGTCCGACAGAGTTACAGTTCCTCAGAGCAGACACCTCCGGATGATTTACGCCAAGCTACAAAGTGCTGACGAACCTCTCTCTCTTCAGTCTGAGCAGGCAGTCTGTTGATCTGGGCTCCGTGGACGAATTCAAATTTACGGCATGAATCATTTATAGAGCAGATCACCATAATCAGGTAAATATATACTGTATATTTAGCGCCGTGATGGATGTCAGAGTCGAACCCGCCTGCACGTCAAACACAAACCAGCCACTCGAGGAGGTGTTTGGTTTTAATACCGGAGGGGACGACTGGGTTTGAACAGCAGATGTGGCACACAGATGATTACACCTGAGTGGTTCTGCCATAATTCAACAGCTCCAGCTGTATAAATAATACATATTTATCATTTTACATTTTATTGCTTCTGTAATATCAGGTTTAAAGGATCTTGTAAAAGTTTCCCCCACAGAAAACGCGGCTCCTGAATCGCCTCGTCAGTAGTCCCGCCTTCAATTCTGTGACTTTGTGACTACACACTTTGCATAATTTATGCCTGTAGTCACAATAAAAGTGAAGCTGATTAGAAGTAACAAACAGGAGAGAGACGCGGTGAGGGGTGCTGGCTCATGCGTGTGTGAGCCGACCAATCAGAGGAGACTGTGTGTTCAGGATGGACAGAGTGTTTCGGACAGAGGGAGTGGAACTGAACGCATGACTTCTGTTCTGCATGTTCTGCAAAACTTCATTAACTCAAGACTGCATTAAAACCCTCTGAATAAAATCACACATTGGGGACAGATTGCTCAGTTTTATTCTTCTGTCCGGTGCAATTTTTGGACTAAATGTCACATTCATGCGTCCTCAACATCAGTCAGAATCTGACCTTTAGTTACATGTCGCCAACTCGCTCTTTTCACACTGTACAAGATAAGATCGTAAGCTCGTCTGCTGCTGCAGCTCGTAATACACGACATTTTCCTTGATGTCTTCACGTAACTACAGAACCTTCCTTCATCCCTCATCATCGTTTGTTGCAGTGCATCACATCCCATCACTCTCCTCTGACCTCCTTTCTCTTCTCTGTTGTTTGTTGTTCGTGCCTCTCTTCTCCCCCCTGCTGTGCCTCCCCTCTCTGTCAGTTAATGCACTACTTTGTCTTCTTTCTCCTGCCAAACACAAAAAGACACGACGCCTCTCATACTGAAGTTGGTCGAACATCTCGAGACCGAAAACAAACACATCAGGATCATTTACATTAAAGCTGAGCGTGATTTAACATTCCTCCACTCGTCCCTCATGGTTGACTTTTCCCTTCTCAGCACCTTTTTATTATTCCAAATATGTAAATCAGCCTAAAAATGCTTGAAGAAGCTTGACACAGTTTCTCTCTCTGCTCGTCTCTTCCTCAGACATTTCTGCCTCTCCGACACCCATTAAGAGGAAGACCAACGAGAACCTGGTCAACTCCCGCCGCCTCTCCACCTCCAACTGTAACAGCAACCTTTATCACCCAGACTCCAACTACTATCCGTATACCGGCTCTCCAAAAGGTAATTCTCCCTCTCTGCACACACAAGTCTTCAGAAAACCTTCCACCAAATGCAGGATACACATCCAGGTCATCTTCTATCTCTGTCTCTGTCTCTAGTCTCCAGGACGAGGAGGTTTTCATCCGGAGGAGAGGAGGACGGATGGAATCAGAACATAAACAAAGTAAGAAGGACGACGTTCTCCTGCTTCTCCCTTTCATATTTTTAAGTGCATCATGTGTTAATGTTTAATGAGCTCCTTAATTAAACGCTTCCATCCACCATCACCCAGCGGACTTGATGCAAAGTGATGCTCTCTTCTCCGTCTTTCACTTCTTATCCGTCCCTCCATCCGTCCAAACAACCTCCGTCTCATCGCCACCGTGCATCCATCCGACTCCACCGACTCTTACTGCTCCATCCGTCTTGCTTCCTCCACAGGGCATCGGCAGGATGATCCTGAAGGAGGAGATGAAGGCGCGGTCAGGCTGTTACGACAATGACCAGTGGGGCAGCAGACGCAGTTCTCGCTGTAACAGCAAGGAGGCGCTGAACAATCTGGGATTCAGCTCCCTCAATGGCTGTAAGTCTGCGTGTGTGTGTGTGTGTTTGTCTTTCATGTTGGATTATATTAACTGTCATAACGATCATCGTAATGCACGATGACTTCTCAGACAGGTTTCTCATGATCAACGCTGAAGTCATGCTCGCAGCTCTTTAGGCACATTTAGACAGTAATATTTGCTAATTAGCGTCGAACACAAAGTGCAGCTGAGGCTGATGGGGATGTCGTTAGTTTGTTGTTTTATAAAAAAATGCGGTTAAAGTTGGAATTCATAAGAAAAGCTATGACACAGGAACAGGTGAAGGGGATGAAGGGAAGAAACAGGAGAACAAGCGGATTATCTGGAGAAAACACTGGGAACAAGTCTGATGTGGGGCTGAGGGAGCACAGGAGGGAAACACCGGGAACAAAAACCCAGAAAACCCAAAATAATCAGATGTTCCAGAGAACCAGACGACCTGATGATGTTGCAGATGAAAAGTAAAACCACAATAATTAAAAACAGTTCATCCTGTGCACGGCAAAACATTTAACAGTTGTCAGGACCTTTCACGTCCGTCGTGGAGGAGCGACTGAGGAGAACTGAGCAGGTTTCGTCCAATAGTTGTAGAGAGATTTCAGTTTGGACCGCAGACCGACAGCGACAGTGTCGTCCATGAAGCCTTGCTGCTGTCACGTCACATCAGTCTCAATCAGACTGCTTAAACACAGGACAGAGAAGAAGCAGCACATCATAAAGTTTCACCAGAGATCGCGTTCTTCTCTCCTTCAAGGCCGAGACGTGAAAGTAATCACTCACAATAACGTTTTACTCCACTTCGAAATGTGTTTTGTAGAAGTTTGCTGCTTGAAATGAGACCCGGGGGACAGAGTTGTCTCTCTGTAAGGTTCAGTTTGTTCAGGTAACGGTGATGACGGAGCGTCTCTGGTGGAGGACTGTGTGTGTGTCTCGTTGTGATGCTGGGCGAGCGGTGGTGTGGGGGAGTTTCCCACTTCTGTATTAACTCTCCCATTGATCCCATTCCTCATCGCATTCAGCGAGCGTACGGGCGAGACGAAGATGAAGAGACTGGGAGAGGGAACGAGAGAGGTGGGGGGTTTAGGCGCAGGTCAGACGGGAATAAAGGAGAGGGTGTTGAAACGGGAGAGGAGGGAATTAAATCTAAAAGAGAACGAAAGAGAGGGAGTGAGAAGCTAAAGCAATTTGGAGCTGCTGGGAGAAGATGTACGACACAGAGTGAAGAGGTAAATCAGGGTCAGAGGGAGCCGGAGAGGGAGGGAGGCGAGCTCTGTGCAGGTCAGACGCAGAGAGGTGAGGATGATGTGGCCATTCACACCTGCGTAATCTCTGTCTGCTGCTTTCATACAGATTATAAATACAGAGAGGTTTGTTCTCTTTCTTTAGAAGAGGCTAGCAGAAGAGTTCCAGGGACGCAGGACAAACCGTTCAGTCCACCGCTTCTGTTTACACACAAATATCTCAAAGACTCTTTAACTGATGGCTGTGAAACTTTGAGGAGACCTTCACACGTCTAATGCATCACTTCAGCTCGTCTGATACATTACTCAGAATGTTTATTATCGGGATATAGAGTCAAATATTCCATTTTGAGAAGTATATTCTGGTTTATAACCTGGAGAAGTGACATTCCCATCACTCTCAGCTGAACTGGTTTTACTGGATTCAGTGCTAATTCCTGTCGGTGTTGCCAGAGTTGCAGGAGACACAAGCAGGCAGGTCTGTGAAAACAGCTGCACTTGTTTGAACCCACTCCATGTTGAGTCCAGTCTTTTCATCGACTCTTTCCTCCAGTCTCTGTTCTAATCTTTCCATGTCGAGCCCAATGTGTCCCTACATTCTTAGCAAGTCAGCAGAAGGAGCTCCCTCCATCCTGGGATTTGATTTGAAGCGTGTCACTCGTGGACTGTTAGCGGAGAAGATGGAGGGACGGAGGAACCAAACATGCGTGTAAATAACTTATTAGACGGGTAAAGAGAGGAGACGTGTAGGGAACAGGCAGGAATAAGCAGCTCCTCTGAAGGAACAAGCGACACCAGCGACCCTCAGCTACAAATGTTTGTTAGTGGATGTCATGAGCCTGTCTGGGCTGGTTGCCGTGGTGATTAATTGCCTCGTTAACACGCTCGCTGCCTGAGCCTTTTCTTGAGTGATAATAAAGTAGAATATTTAAAGAAATACAAATATTCTCTCTGACTTATATGTTTATATGTTAGAATTATAAATGTGACGCTACAGTCGGTCCATTAAAATGACATAAAGCAGCAGGCGGATGGAACATATGCATTTTTAACACGAGTGCTGCTCCATGTTTAATACGACGTGTAGGTCGTGATGGTGATTTGTCTGCACGATGACGCTGTCAGAGGCAGATATTCACACAGCTGATGTTTTATACATGTCCCACAACAGCTGGCCTTTTTTTTATTCATCTCCCTTCTCCTGAAGATGAACTCTGGGTTTATTGTTTGTCCTCATTCTTTGTGGATGTGACGTGTTTATTAACTCCACTTAACACGGTCACACATGCTCTCGATTTCTTGTCACCAGGAGCGGCTGTTTGTGTCAGGAGACAGCAGGATCTGTGGTGGATGTGATGAATAAAGCAAAGTTTTTTAATTGTAATTGATGAGAACGACAGAGATTTCAGCCAGGCTCAAGATTTGGGATGGCAGTTGAATACTAATGCCATTATTGATTTCTTTGATTTATGATCAATAAGTCATAACCAAGTTGAAAAAGCCTTAGCGCTTCATCAGGACAAGGTACAAGCCTGACTTCTGTTTCTTGGATCCTAAGCACCTGAGTTTTGATACCTGCGTTGGTGAAGCAGCAGCCAAATGGGCATTTTCTCTTCATATTGATTCACCTATTGATTTCTGATCAGTGTGTGTGGAAAGAAGTGCTAAGCCTGCCTGCGCAGTCCTGATGTTATTAACACATTGTCCAATAAAATTGTTAGAAAAATAACTTAACCAATAACCTTAACAAATATTGATATTTGGTGCCATTACGAGAACATTGAAGGCAAGATAGATTAAATAAAACAAATAAATAAAATAGCTTGTGTGCTTGTGTACATCTGGGTTAAGTCACTTCTGGAGGAGGTGCTGTTGTATCTATACTGCGCATCGATCTGTATCAATATTTTTGACACCACAATCGATCAGACAATTTAAAACCAGTTCTCAACTGGAATTCATCTGCAAACTCCATCAATACTCAAGACACAAGAATCCTGATGATATATTTATGACTGTTGATGTCAGTTTGATTGATATATTATCTGTGTGTCTCTCTCTCCTCTTCTCTGCCGTCTCTCTGTCGTCAGCGCCGAAGTCCATCAACAGCACCGACAGCGGTGAGTGGTTCATCGCAGCACTTTGATCTCTGAGGTCATCTGAAGGGGACGGCGACACAGCAGCCCGTTCTCCCTCTGATCCCCTTCATCCTGTCTGCTCCGCTGAGACAGAGGCAGAGCTTTAAGTGGGAGATTGTTATCTGCTCACACACACACACACACACACACACACACACACACACACACACACACACACACACACACACACACACACACACACCACTCTTGTCTTTCTGGTTACAGGTTGGATGATGAATGGTTCTGCAGCTCAGGCCCGTATTTATCAGCTTTTCTTTAGCAGCGGCACTGATCCGGGATCAGTGACCTGAAGCCCTCAGCCATCTGTTTCTCGACCTGCAGTTACTCGCTGCACTTTTGATTGTGAACGATACAAACGCTTTAAAATGCTTTAAAATGCCATTTTATTGCTCTCAACTCAATATCATGACCAACTTGGCAACCAAATGCATTTTTTTACATCATAAATTATATTTGTGTTCATCCAGACGGTCATATGAATCTAATAATCTACAATAACTGATCAATAATTGTCCAGAACCCTGACTGTGAGGATCTGAAGGCAGCAGCAGCACTCGTACCATCAGGACTCTGATAAATGATTAAATGCTCAGACGTGGAGTTTTCAGGCTGTTTGTTATCAACACACACTTTGATGAAACAACTTTATTTCCTGGGCTGCATCTCATTTCTTGTTGATAGAGAGAGAGAGAGTTGTAGATGACAAACCAATTATAGCTCAGCGTCTCACACCGGCCGGTATTCTCCTGTGTCACGGTGTTTCTCCCAGCTCTGTGTCATCGCTGTGTAATTTAATTTCCTCCAACACCAGAGTGAATAGTGAACAGACAGAGAGAGAGAGATACAAAAAAAGGAGAAGGTGGAGGGTGAGAAAGCAAAAGAGAGGAAGAATGAATGATGAAGCCAAGAAAGAGGAAACGTGGATCGTGAGGACGAGGCAGGTGAAAGTCGATGTGAGACGGGAGAGCGTCAGTGTGACTCCACTGCCCTCTGCTGCTCCATCTGCAGCAGCACGCCACCAGTAAAGTCCTGCCAAAGGATGCTGGGATGCTGCTGGTTGCCAATGGTTACAGGAGAGCTGAGGCCCCAGTAGGTCTGATAACAAAAGAGAAGATGGATTCAAATTATTTCTGTTGTCTGTGTGCTAGTTTCACAGTCCACCAGCATGTTCGCTTGTGTTTGTATTACATTTTATTTTGGATACCAAGTTCTTAATGTCATAAACCAGGAAGTCTAAAAAAAACCACACATCTAGCTGACTGAAGCAGAGATCTGTGTGTGATCTGAGTCACGCTGATCATCAGCAGTCTGTCAGGCGGGAGGGAGGCAGCAGCAGCCTTGAGGTTTAAAAAGCAGCTCCAGAACATGAGAGGAGGAGAGCTGCAGCTGCTTTGAATTCTCGTACCACACCGGAGAAACAGCTTCCCTCAGAAAACTGGGTGACATGTGTTGTGCTTTAGCTCCTCAGTGATTACCTGAAGACCATCCTGTCCATGTTCGGTCATCAGGTTGGCTGTTGGATGACCAAATCATCCTAGACAGTTGCAAAAACAGAATGAGATTATTTGGCCGTGTCGCTCACTAGGATTAGCTTTATTGTATTGGCACTTTACAGATTATGGTCTTAACATTAAAACATATGATAAGCTTATTAAACATAATGAATTGTCAAAGATTAAAATGTTGGAGGCCACAAACAGATCAGCAGTGTCTGTTTTTTGCTGCTCAGATATTGTGCTCGATATTTTCCTGCACACATTGACTGTGTTGATATTTTTCTGAGTAACTCGTGTGTTCATGGTTGTGTGTTGATGTTTGTTCTTCCAGACTCGTACGTTGCCAAATCGGCCTCGTTGCCAGGCTACGGCAGGAATGGACTGAACAGGGTAAGCGATCACGATTAGCGCCTGAGACAGAGAGCGCGGTAGAGAATAAGACAGGCGAGGTCGTCCTCTGAACTGTGAGCTGCGACAAAGTCCTTCAGTCGCCACTGAACGTTTAATTTGTATTCGTTTGCAGCCTGAGGTCAGCAGACAGTAACTAACAGAAGGCAGAGATACTGTCAGTGTGTTGTTCCTTTTGATATACGACATTGATTGCTGCAATATTTTGAGATTTGCGTCTACTCTGTTTGATCGTCTCCCTCCAGTTCAGTGATGAGATTTTGTCTTGTTGTCTTCTTGCAGCCTGGGAGTGCCGGTGCAGATTATTACCAGTATGACAGCAGTAATGCAGTTAATTGGCAGATCAGAGGTAAGCCTTTAATCTGCTTATCTGCCCCAGTTCTTCTAGCTTTCTCCTGATTCACCTCCCCTCCATGATGCATGATGTCCACGGTTAATTGAGTGTGTATTATAATGCAATAAAGGAACAACACTTGCAAGAGTAAAAGGCGTAATATGTAACATTTCTGCATTTAAATGTCTAAAATCGTCAAGATCTTTGTTTTATATTTGTTTGTTTACGTTTCCAACAACGTTCAGTCCTGCAGAAATCCACCTGCTGTGATTTCATCTGATTCATGGCAGCAAACTCTCGTCTTTGGTTATTCTGTTGACTGCGAGACGAGCAGCGCCAAGATTCACATACTGTGTGTTCAACATGACCGATACTGCGCTTTCTCTTCCTCTTTTTCTTTCAGAATACAAGGTAAGATGCTGCTGCCAAAGCTGGCGAACTGAGCCAAGAGTGAAAGGTCTGGATCGATGGGTAATAGATAAGGATGATGTGTCTCCTGCTTTAAGTTCAGGCCGAATGGTGAATCCATCTCGCTCAGAAACACCCACTTGGCTCAGGGAAGTTTTGTGAAGCTGAGTGGGTCGTTTTATTGACAGGGAAGCAAATCAGCAACCAAAAGCCCACAGTGATGTCACACAGGGTCTGTGTGATGTTACCTTGACTCTGTATGGTGAATTACAGTTCTCTAAAAATGGAAGGTTTAATAGAAATGATGAATTATCATTATTCTTGTTTTACCTGCACATTTCATCAAACTGTACCATAAACATCCCACCAAAGATTGATTAGAGATAATTAAAAAATAGTTTTTGTAGCTCTCAACATTTCCTGCATCAATGTGAAAATCTGCAGTCAGCTTTCCCTTTCTCACACCTCTGAAAATTATTAATTTTTTGGACCATTGTTGTCGATGCTGCATGTGGCCACCAGAGGTCGACGATTAGAGGAGAATCAGTTCTTTCATTTGTGGAGCTGAAACATTCAAATCTAAGCTGGTTTTCTGGGATTCTTTTAAAACCGATTTGAATCACGTTGTAAACAACAACAAGCAAATACACTTCCTCAGTAGAGGAAGTTCCTTAGAATGACATCATCAGCTTCTTAATGCTGTGTGTAATGTGATTTGTAATGCAAATCCACCATGTTGCATCTCTGTTACTGTGTGTGTGTGTGTGTGTGTGTGTGTGTGTGTGTGTGTGTGTGTGTGTGTGTGTGTGTGTGTGTGTGTGTGTGTGTTAGATCTACCCGTATGAATCTCTCATCGTGTCGGTCAGAGGGCAGAAGCGTCTTCCAGGTGATGTGGACAGAGCCCGGCTGGAGGTAAACTGCTCCTGAACTCGTTTACAAAAAGTACTTAAAGGTGCAGTACGTGAGACTTTCCGCTGAAAGGATTTAAGACTTCCCTAACGACATGTTTAGCATGCTAACCAGCTAGCCTGTCTGGGTTCATAGCTCCTCTGCTAGTGGTTTAAACACAAACAGTTCCCAGCCTGGACTGCTAGCTGCACGGCTAACTGAGCTAACCAGTTAAGGGCAGCTGCACTTAGTAATTACTCTAATGACATGCTGACCTCTGTTTATTGTCAGTATGAATTCAAGGGGCCAGTTATTACATCTTGCATCTTTAAGTAACTGTCTTTTAGAGGCATCAGATAGAGGCTGACATAAATGTCATTTTGCAGGTATTTGTTTTAAAAGCAAAGTATTTGACGAGCTAAAAATTATGACCTGAGATGTTTCTAACACAAAAAAAAGATTGCAGTTCCCTCTGAGAGGACAGACAGTGTGCAGACAGAGACACACAGGGAACTATTAGCATTTACCAAGTCAGTCGTTATCATTAACTTTCTGTCTCTAAGCGCTCTGTCTCCTCTCTCCGACAGCGTCACCTCTCACCAGAGGAGTTCTACAGAGTCTTCGGGATGTCCATGTCTGCCTTTGATCGTCTCGCTCAGTGGAAGAAGAACGAACTGAAGAAACAGGTCAGACTCTTCTGAGAAAAATGAAGTCGTCAGAGCTGTCCAACCCAGCACAGGTCCACTGCCAACAGTGTGTCTGAAGCAGCGGCCTCCTGGATGGCGTCAGATCTGAACCCAGACTGGCTCCGTCTCTCAGTGGGAGAGGAACTGAAGGAGCAGGAGCAGATCTGTTGGCCTCCAGATCTTGGCGTGCTTTTAACTAATGTGTACTTGGACTTATTAAGCAATACATACGGAGTTAGCCAAGTGGCCAAATGGGAAAAAGAACTGGACGGAAAGCATGAAGACTTTGAGAGGCTCCAGCAGACAGAAAGTCGATGAGACGTCGGCTGCTTCTCCTTCTCAAACCAGCAGATGGCGGTGCGTTAACACGAGCACCGGGGCGGCCGGCTGATCCGTGACCTGATAGTATTTGGTATCATACTGAGGTCGGCCGCACTGAGCCAAACCTGCATTCATGCCGAAATTGAGGGAGACAGTTTGAGAAGCAAACAGGCTGGAATGTGGTCGATGGAAAACAGGATCCAGTCAGAGACTCTCATCAGACAAGTGGACCACATATGTGGGATCCTTAACATGAAGGCTGCTGAACATGACATACACCTGGGGTTTTTATAAAGTGCAAACACTGACAACCAAATGTTTTTCTTCTTTTTGTTAAAAAAAAACAAAAAAAACTGGCATGTATCTGATTTCCATGTCAGTTTTTCTGAAGCCATATCAGTTCTCCTCTGTGTCCTGAGCTGACTGAGCAGTTCACTGGAGTGTGTTTTAGAAACATGATGTGGTCGTGAGGTTTAATGTGAATGAACTGTGTGTGACGGCTCTGAGCTCAGAGAGGTCAGTCAAGATTAGAAGTCAGGATTTAGTGCCACACACACACTTTAGGATATCTTAGTTTTTACTGTTTTTATTTAAAGAAATCTGAAAGTTTGTTTCGTACTCGCTGCAGCTGCACTCATGACGCAGCAAAGAATTTCCGCTGCTGGATTACAATTAAACCAGACTGAATCATGTTTGTGGTGTGCAAGTGTGTGTGTGTGTGTGTGTGTGTGTGTGTGTGTGTGTGTGTGTGTGTGTGTGTGTGTGTGTGTGTGTGTGTGTATTTACAGCAGATGACAAATAGAGGATCATTCATGGAAGATTATTCAGAAAGCACTCTGAATAATAAGATAAACAATTCTGAGGTGAAGGAAGGACAATGAAAGTTTTACACATCACGACAGAATGAAACAGGTTGTCTGAGCTGAAATGGTAAAATAGGAACACGATTTATTGATAGTTTTTTTTTTTTTTGCAGAAGTGTTGTACTTGGATGTTAAAGATGGAATAATTTCTGCTTCAGGAACCTAAACCATGAGATGTGCATATGTGTTTACAGGTTTTTATTTATTTGAGTAACATGTCCGTCACTACAGCTTCTGAATAAATGATTAAAACATCACTTGTTTTATTAACTGTCCTCGTTATTGTTCATTTTCATGAACAGTGAATGTACATGATGATAACTGGGAGGGTTAAGGGGTCATTAGGTCAGCATTTATTTATTCTGCATCTTACTTTATAATTACTTTTTCTGTAAACTGATCAATCAAGTTGTGAAGTCATAGTAAGAATAGTTTCAAAGTGAAGTCGGCCTTTAATGACGTTTAATGTTCGCGACAGCTTCTTTAGACTCGTTTAGACACTTGGTAGCAACTGAACGCTTTATAATTTAAATTGTGGGACATTTAATGTTGTATTATATGTCATAGAATAAAAGAAAGAAATGTCTTAAACGTGAAAAAAAATGATTTCAGGGTTTTGGCTGTTTTACTGTTTTAGATGTGGGGCAGCTGTAGCTCAGGAGGTAGAGCATGTAATGGGAAGGTTGCTGGTTCGAAACCCCAGTTGGCAGCTTGCATAGTAACTTCTGCCATCGGTCCACAGACTGGGTCAAATGAATGCAGCTGAGTAAAACTACAGTATTTCCTCCTGAATTGTAGTGGAAGTATAAAGTAGCCTGAGGTGGAAATACTCCAGTGAAGTGCCTCCAGTTTAACCACCAATGAAAACACTAATGAAAAACATATTGAGAGTTCAAGACATTACATCCTCTCAAACGTGACTAACGTAATAAAATAAATGTACAAATTGGTCACCAGGAGCCTCAGTGTGTGAGTCTCTGTGGAGTCACAGCATGGGAACGTGAGGAGCTGACCTGACCGGCACTAGGACCCGGCGGAGCTCCGGATGATGAACCAGCCCGCCGAGTGCAGCTATAAAGTGTAGCGGGGCTGTGAGTCACTGTGGCCGGACGGAGGCTGACGGAGCTCCGCGGTGTCTGTGGAGAACACGGCGCACATGTTAATAACTGAAACAGACGAGGATTATAAAGAAAAAAAACATATCGAGCAACAACATGGAGTCCAAACGGCAGAGTGGTGAGTAACCGTCCGTCTTTTACAGAGAAGCGCTCATGTTTGTGTGTTGTTTATCCGCGGCGGAGAAGTACAGTAAGTTTACAGTTAGTGACTTTAACGAGACGAACTGATGAACTGGAGGCTTAAATGTTCATTGAGCAGATTAATGGACGTGTTTCATTCTCACAAACAGGATAAATTATTAAAATCTCACTCAGCAGCAGTTCTCTTGTTACTGTTGTGTCACCAGGACGCGACATTGGAGACAGTTTGACAGTTTAAACAACAAAAACAACGTGACGCGGTTTTATTTCATCAGTTGTCATTAACAAACACTAACGGAGCAGAGCATCAGTCTGCCTGCCTCGCGCCGCGCCGCCGAGTAACGGTTGTGTGGTGATGTCATGCACCTTGACGGCGGTTGGTGCGCTGCCTGTGATTGGAGGAGGGATCCTCGCGCAGGTAGAGTGATGCAACCCGACACCAACGGAGAAAGTGCCCCGCTGGAAGCTGCCGACGGCGGCCGGCTCAATGGCGGCTCTGTTCCCGGCAGCCTGCAGGCGACAGGCCCGCAGACAGGAAGCTGCTCCCCGGGACTCCAGGTGATGAAGCCGTGGCCTCCAGTTAACGGGAACAATGACCATTGTGGATGAAAGTCAGTCAAGAGGAAGAGCTTTCATTCATGCTCCTTTAACCTCCAGGACATATGGGCTCTTTTTTTTTTTTTTAAACAGGCCTTTTGTTAAAGGTTCAATTCACCCAAAAATTAAAATTCAGTCACTATCTACAAGTTATGGATGATATGGATGTTTCTCAGCCGATATGATAACGATAATTACCTTACCTCATAGACGATACCGATAAAATAACTAATGATAGAAAACCCTTTTCCACATTCTAAAAATGAACTGTTAACCTGTAGTGTGTGCACACCTGAGTGTAAGAAAGAGCCAAGATGGTTTATTTGATATTTCATAGCTGTGATAAGTCTTTGTCCCTCATGTTGTGTTCTTCTTGTGAGTTATATCTACTTTGCGTGGCTGTACGCAGGTGCAGCAGTTCAGCATCATGAGCTCGACAACAGCGTGTTGTGTACAGGTGAACTTTTACTTTGAGGGCATGCTATTAAATTATACAAAAATGATGACAGCTGCCTTGAATAGACAGAGAAATTTTAGATAAAAAGGAACTGCTCATCCTAAATTTAGAAACAACATTCAGTCAAAACTACTGATGCAGCCCCAGATCAGACTTCATCTCTTATAATTAACAGTGTTGGATCAGTTTTTACAATTTACATGTGAGTATAATGATAATATAGAATAAACATATTTCTTTGCCATTTTTTTTTATTCACACATGTGATCTTTGATATGATTCCATGAGAAAAAAGACCTATTAAACACTTAAACACAAGTAGGAGAGTGAAGAAGAAACTGGAGTGATTGATAATGGTGTTCTGGGCCAATAGTGCAACTGCTGCAATAAATGGGAGGCGTCAGTGGAAAGTAAAGTTGTAAAAAGGGCTTTTGAGGTTAATACAGTTTTCAGTGGAATTTGGATAATGGATTTCTCCTTTCTTACTGACACATCGGTTCTCTGTTTAACAACTGTCCTTGACCTCGCCTGAGCCGCTCTTACATTTCCTTTTCCCTTTTCCTCCTTGTTACGCGGTGATCCTCCACCCAGCCCCCTCTCTCCACCCTCCCTGAGTCATAAAGCTCCACATCTCTTCATTGAAATAACTTTAAAAGATTTCGAAAGAAATTACCACGCCTCGGGATGCTCTTTCACACAGTTTGGATATCTCTGTAATCTGCGACAGAAATATCTACAGCCACAGGTCTGCGCATGTAAACTATGAGGAAGGTGGAAACTAATCTGATGTTGTGATAACTGTCTTCTGCCAAACAGGAAAAACAGCATATTTTGTCCAGCTGATAATTGTATTATCATCAGCAGCAGCAGCAACATAGCGCTCCTGAGAGACACCGTCACCGAAAACAACCATAGCAACCTGCTAACCACATTAGAACATTAGAAGAAAAACAGTTTGTCAGACTCACTGTGTCCCCGTGTTTCCCCATATACTAAGCTAAGCTAAGCTAACTACCCTCTGTGTGCCAGCCTCATATTTACAGTACAGACTCAGCAGTGGTATTGATCTTTTTATCCAACTCTTGGGGAAAAAAGCAAATAAGCACACATTCCTGGCACCTTTAAAATGTTAATGTTTGAAATTACACTTGACATTGAGCCACATGATTTCTGTTCTCCAGTCTTATGCTAAGCTACGTTAGCCGCCTGCTTGCTGTAGCTTCACATTTACGTAGCATACAGACATGAGAGTGGTCGGCCAATTGATCTCCTCATTCAACTCTCAAACTTTTACCTCAGTGGGAAGAAAGAGATTTTTCACGCACATCAACTTCTTCCTCGTTGAGATAACTATCGTTGTCATGCGGCGTCCCGTGGTCGCCATATTGGTTGAATGGCTCTTAACGTGGTGCAGTCTGAGTTTTAGATTAAACCCATGCTGTGCTTCACTGTCTGCAGCCAGTGTCATGCTGCTGTTTCCTGTGTCTCCTCACCATTTACTATCTGAGGAAATTGATAAGATACTGAAAGAATGTGAGAAAGAGAGAATCTTCCCCCAGCTGTTTCTTTTAAAAGATCTCGCCAGTGTCTGGAGGGGACTTTTTAAAGTGTCTGACTGAATGGTAACCCCGGGCAAGTGGTGACACCATCCACTGTTGTCACGAAAATAAAAAATTACGGGATGCTGGATCTCTGAAGTAGACTTTTGTCTCAGTGGGGGCAGCCAAGACTTGAACTCTGACCTGCGTCTGAAGAGGACGGGTGTCTGGAGAAGGGATGGAGGGAGGCAGACGAGGGAGAGGAGTTAAAAGGATCAGAGAGAGGAGGACGAGAAGGCGGGAGGGAGAGACTGAAAGGAGTGGAAGGGAGAATGTGAGGATCTGGAGGGACCTCAGCCTCTGGGAGTGTGGGGGAGGCAGGAAGAGGAGTGCAGCATCGCAGCTTCACGCACTTGAAGGCTTGAAATTCAACATACAGAACTTATGAATTGTGGAAATAAAATGTGAGGATGATGAAGACGGGAGAGGCAGGTCAGGGTGGAGGTTGTGATTGATGGGTTGGACGTGTAATGGATGGGAGCGAAAGCCTCAGGTTAGGAGGGGAAAAGCATCTGTTCTCCGTGTGGTGAGATAAACAGCAGTAGCAGCGAGTGGTAGTTGTTTTTGTTCGGAGCTGCGACCAAACACGCCCAATCAGTTCAAATGAGAGTCGCATGGCTCAGGTCTCATGACTGACCTTCTGCCAGAGGAAGCTCATCTGCGGAAACACACAAAAATGTATGCAACAAGCACACAAACACATTCTCCAGCAGCCTGTGACTGTGTGTTTGCTGTGTGTGCAGAGTGATGCCTGTTTTCAGTCACACATTAATAGCGTGTGCGTGTCCTTGTGTGTGCTTGTGTGTGTGTGCTCGTGTGTGTGTGTGGAATGGGGAGTTACAAAGATCCCTCTGTGGGTGAGACCGACCACAAGCCTCGAGAACAGCTGATTCTCAGCCTCTGAACCCTCCAGTCCCCCCGAGAGAATGAGCGAGAGCCAGAGAGAGAAAGTGACAGAGAGCCAGAGAGAGAAACGGTCCTGACTGTTTAAAGTTAGACTTCAGGAAGCAGAAAATAGACCAAAGGCTCGCTACTGTCCTCGTTTACACTGAGATCGATCACACTGAATCTTGCAAAGTACAGTAGATGTTTAAGCTGAGAAGCGTCTGCTAATTGCTCCTTCAGTAGGTGCTGAATGAAGTGAGGATCTGAGAGTTTAAGGATGTCGGTGCATGAATGAGAAACAGCAGGATGGAGAGAGAAGAGTGAGGGGAAAGTGGGGAGGGATGGAGGAGAGAGTCCAAATCAACGTGGAGCGGAGAGAAGCTTCTGTCGACAGCTTTGACAGGAAACCACAGCTGCTGGCCGAGAAATATTACACACACACACACACACACACACACACACACACACACACAGCTGCTGAGATATATCCTCTAACCCTGAATGGCCGAGGATCGAGACGATGCAGCTGTGTCGCACCACGCCCCTCTTCCACTCTGTGTGTGTTTGTGTGTGTTAGTTCCTGTTTTGTGTTTCTGACATTGTGTTGTTTGCTCTGGTCTTTTGCGGAGCATTGTGCTCATCTAATTTTGGCCCTCGCCGAGACAATAGAGTATTGTCAGACTAGTTGGGGGGGGAGGCGGCGGAAGAGGCTTTGGGAGAATGAGGGCTTTTCTCCGACTCTCTCCGTCCTGACTGTGTGAGAGGAAGAGGCTGTTTTGATCTTATTTTAAGCTAACCCTTGTACCAGTTTCGTTACGAGAGCTGCATATTTCATAGAGTTTTTCATCTTCAGCATCTATATTTACCTGCTGCTAGAAACTTTTCCGTGTTTACTTTAACATCTGATGTGTCATCACAGAGGGAGGGGTCCGGTTTTCTAGCTATGGCACATAGAATATTATTCCTAACAAAAACTGACTGGATGAAGGCAGGACTGCAACTAATTTGTATTGTTGATTAGTCCACTGATTATTTTGTTGATGCATTTATTTGTGTTTTGGTCCATAAAATGTCAAAACATGGTGGAAAATGACTAAAGAATTATTCATAAGAATATTCAAATTCAAAACACTGGAATGAAAAAAGATTTCTTGAAAAATCTTGAAAAAAGGATTAATTAAATATAAACTAGTTAATATAAATTTAATATACACAATATAGCATCGCAACGTTCTCCTACAACTGAAGCTGATGGGGATTTGATTTGAAACAGAGCTCATGCAGTCAGATTTCAGAGCTTTCAGAGCCTTGGACTTTGCCAGACAAGCTGAATGGAGCCATTTCTTGTATCTTTTCATTTTTCTTTTACAATTTAAAACAGGTCTCTGTCTATTTCACGCTGTTTGCAATGGCTACAAGACTAACCTCCACTCTGGCCTGCCTCTCATATCCTAATTATCCATACATATCCATAGCCAACACTTTTTGGGTGGACTGTTCCTTTAACTGATTAATCTTTGCAACTCTAAATCTACCTGGTAAGAAAGAAAGACAGTGGGTCAAAATGGTCTTTCTTGGTTCACAACATTCCCAGAGAAGGTTTATAAAGATCACGTTCTCATTCGACAGCACAGTCGCCTTTTTGTGTTATGGGTGAACTGACGTTGTAAATGTGTGCACTTCTTTGCCAAAAATGACAAAGGTTAAATGTGTCCCCAAGATATTTCTCTTGGCAGCGTGAAAAAAGGAACACTTAAAAAGCAGGCGGGCCGTCGTGGGGCAATAAAACTTTCCACTGAAACTCAAACTGAAATGAAATTATTTTAAGGGTCAGCAGCTGAAACTCCGAATGATCCGTTCCATCTGTGTAATGGCAGGAATTATAATTCATCATCATCAATATTGGCCAGTATCGAGTGTTTAATTAAGGGTCAGTTAATTACAGGTCTAATGTCCTTGTCACTTATGAATGAAAGTCAAGTGAATGAACCAGCTCAGTGCTGTTTGGTTCCCACATCCTTTTCCATCTCTAGTGGAACTACAGATTTTCTTCTTTACTTTGGCTCCATTTCCTTTAGGGAAGGAAGCTTCCTCCCTCCTCCTCACCTCCTTTTCTCTCCGACTCCCCCCCTCGCCTCGCCTCCCCACCTTGTCTCTTTGTCGACAGGATGTGTGAGAGTGTGGCAGAGCTTTTGGAACAATGTCAGGGTCAACAACACACGGACACACACACGGACACACAGGATGTCAGTGTTGAACGTGAACACAATGATTTTTCAAAGAAAGGTCCAGACTCAAAGTAGGACGTGATCGAGGGGACAGCTAGAAAACTCACAATACACAAAGACGTGGAGTAAGAGAAGAGCACGACTTGTTGGATGGATGTTAAACATATCCTCCCTGTCAGCTGTTGCAACAGGCGGTATGCTGAGGGCCAAACTGACTTCATGGCCTTGCATGCGTGTGTTACATTGATATTTGATGCACAAGCATTTTAGCCATGCTAAGAGTCTGCAGCATGAGCTTCCCTATCCTGATGTGATGGTGCCAACAAAGTACTGTCTCTTAACTCTACAAACCCAAGTAATACGCTCTTTTTCTTGTGTCCAGTGGTGATGGAGCGACTTGTGAACGAGCTTGGTTCGCTGCTGAAGATGTTGGACCACGAGACGGTCAGTCCTGCCACCGCTGACAAGATGGCCTCCGTACGAAACATCCTGGACTCGCTGTCGCTGCCAGGTACAGAGTTAGATCTCACACAGAGCAGTGTCTGTGTTTCCTATCCTATGAGTATCAGGACAAATCCCTTTAGACTTTATTATCTGCAGAATGATAATAGTTGTTCCACATTTTTCACCTCTGTTTGTTTGTTGGTTGGTTGGATGTCAAATTCAGGGTGATTCAGGGTTTGTTTAAAGGTGCAACATGTAAGAACTGTTAACAGTCTAACAGGGAAATGTATCTTAGAGTATTAAATGATGCACATCTATAAATTAGATTTGTAACGTTATCTGCCAGACTTTGACCGAGCGTGCTTGCGGTTTTCCGCTGCATCCGGCCGCGCGTTAATTCAGTATGACACTCGCAGCAGTTCAACCGAAGCACTTCTGAGTTGAGCAATTCGTTCAAGGTCACTGCAGCAGTGTTTATTCAGGCTGGGACAGAGCCTTTCTTTCTCACTCGTCCTCGTGCGATGGGGAAACCCTGCAGTCATGAGCCAGCCACACTGCAACTGCATGAGAGAGCGATCCAGCAGAAGTTGTAATAGAACACACTACACAATGCCGTCCCCGTGACACCAAGTGTTTACATCCTTGTTTATCTTGGGGAGATACAGGATGTCGGAGAGGATAATAGGATTGAGGTAAGAGGATAATGAAGCGTAGAGTTAAAAAAGGATGAGAGGAGGTCATAGAAAGGCGACAAGTAAAAACATCCTGAGAGTAACTCAGCTTCACAGATGTTTCAATGGAGGCTGAACAAGTCTGCTCTCCTTCCAAGGTTGTCAAACACCGCCATTTTTTTACCCGTTCATCCAGCCCAGCCTCCTTTGTCGCTCTTCACACAACTTCACCTCGCTCGCTCTGAGTGTCTAATATTGAAGCCAATGAGTTTACAGTTGAAGGCCCTGCGAGTGGCAAAGCGTTAGTGTTTGATGACCCGGCAGTGAGAAAGTCTGGCGTCTCTTTAGTGTTTCATACATCACATTAGCATATTACACATCAATTCAGCTGTTTACAGCCAAATACTTGGAGATTTATTTCCAAGTCTGGGAGATCTGGCAAACTTTCACACACATTTTAAGACTTAGTTTGTCTTTTTATCTTCCACTACAAAGATTTACAGGTCTGCACTCCCTGGCTGTCTGACTTATGTCTCCATACAGTCGGTTTGTCTAAACATGCTGAACGTTCATCACTGATACTCGCTGATCTTTCTCTGTGCACTCTGGTGATCCTGACTCTCCTGACCTCAGCACCGACCACAGGCCTAACCCCCGACTTTGATCCTGTTTCCAACCCCTAATTTTTCTTCTCCACAGTCAATGGATCAGATGTCTACATGAACAGCTGTCTCTATGGCAACGGCACCAGTTTTGTCGAGTCTCTGTTTGAGGATTTTGGTGAGTGGACCTTCAAAGCAACACCATACCAGCTCGTCTCTGTGAAGGCTTATGTAGGATAAAACTAATCATTAATGTTTATTTCCAATCATCACACAGAACTGTATATTTATACTAACATTACTCCTCTGTTTTTCCACCAGACTGTGATCTGCACATGCTCAGTGTATCTCCAGTGGAGCAGAAAGAGCACAAAGAGGAAGAGGAGAAGACCCATCCTAACAAATCTGTAAGTCGTGTGCAGTGTAGACCTGTGAGTCCATCGTCTGGCTGCCTTTTCCTAAAACTCTGGTTTAACTATCACCTCAGACACCGACTGACACGCCCCCTCCTCCACTGCCAACCACCCCCCTCCCTGACGACTACTACGAAGAGGCCGTCCCTCTGGATCCTGGATCCACCCCTCAGTACTTCACCACCAACATGAACAGTTCTGTACACACACACACACACACACACACAAACTCAAAAACACAGATTTACACGCTGGTGAATTATTTAAACGAATGGGATTATAAGATGTTCATTTTCCTGCTCCTCTCCTGCAGCTTCCAGGAACTCTGTTGAAGACGCCTACTACGAAGATGCAGACAATAACTATCCCATCACCAGGATTAACGGGCCGCCCAAAAACTCCTGTGAGTCGACGCAGTTTGTGACTGTACACAGAATACATAAATGAAAAGAAGATGTTTTTATTAACTTAATGGTTTGTGTTGTTTTCCGTGCTCAGACAACGACTCTGATGCTCTGAGCAGCTCCTACGAGTCTTACGAAGAGGAAGACGACGAGGCCAAAGGGCGAGACCGACCTCAGAGATGGACGGCTGAGGAGAACCCAGACGCACCAGTTAGAGACTGTCGCATCTGTGCCTTCCTGCTGCGAAAGAAACGCTTTGGCCAGTGGGCTAAACAGCTGGTTGTCGTCCGAGACAATAAACTGCAGGTAAATAAAGCTGCTTATTGGTTTTCTTTAAAACCAAATGATCTGATGTGAATCTGGTGTTATTGACGGCCAAATGATAAAGTAACAACAGAATGTGAAAGAATCTGCAAAAATGTACAACAGGTGACCAAAATGAAGGGTATTGGCTGTTACCTTGGCAACCATACAGAAAACAAGGAAGTGAAGTCAACGGTGTTAACAATTAGAAAAAATATTGTACATTGTCAGCCACAAGCCCAACAGCAAAAAGAAAGAAAGAAAAATAAAGAATTGTATTTACGATTTAAATGAGAGAAGAAGTATACGGGGAAGATGTAGAAGAAGAAGGAGGAGGAGGTGATAGAGAAGGAGATGGAGGAGAAGAGAAGAAGAAAAGGGAGCAGAAGAAGAAATTAGGAGAAGAAGAGTAAAGACAGACAGTTTCAAAAGGTCACTTCTTAGATCATTTTAAGATGTTGTTTGTTAGAAAATACCTCAACTTATTGATCGAAAGGTTGCACGGCAGTAAATAAACACCACACTGATAAAGTTTTAGTCTGCAGCCTCACACAGCAGCACAGTTGGATTCCTGCATGAATGTACAAATGCTCCCTTTCATTTAGCTTCAGGTACTTTCTCTTCTGGGATGGAAACTTCACTACATTGCTAGAAAGTCTTTCAAAAGGTTACATTTCAGTACCAAAGTGAAACAGCATCAAGTGATACATCAGCGTGTATGTCTCTTTCACAGTGCTATAAGAGCATCAAAGAGAGCACTCCCCACACCGAGCTCCCGCTTAATCTGTGCAACGTCATCTACGTCCCGAAGGAGGGACGCAAGAAGAGACACGAGCTGCGCTTCTCGTTGCCTGGAGGCGAAGCGCTGGTGCTGGCTGTTCAGAGTAAAGAGCAGGCGCAGCGATGGCTCAAGGTACTTTTTATTCAGTGTGTTGGAAACGTGAGGGGAGGACACAGGGGAACGTGGCCGAGGGGAGAACAAGAACACAAGGTTTGTTTGTTTGTTTGGAAGTGAACGTTTTCTTTTTCTGGAACCAGGTAGTGCAAGATGTTGGCAGCCAATGTAGCAACACTGAAGGACTGGATGGATCCACTTCTCCCATCATACAAAGGAAGCTGGAGCTTGACAAGGTGTGTGTGTGAGAGTGTTCTCTGTCCAGATGAAGGCTCCAGCTGCCTCCAGCTACATCTGAGTTTCACTGTACTGTGTGTATTCCACTCTGAATCTATACCCTAGTTTTTTTGCATTTTAATGTCGGTTGCTGACATCACCTCTTCCAGCCCACGCATGACACAACTGTTCCTTTGGCTTTTAGTGAGGTGACATTATTGTGGTTGCTGAGCTGGCCGGCCTTCAAAGAGCTTTAAGAAGGTTTTGGCACACAGCTCCAGAGACAACAAGCTGTATGCATGGTGACATGGCAGTTACAGTCCACGTCGGCAGGATATGTTTAAAAATACATAAAGTCAATAAACCATATTTTTAGAAAGTTAAGAGTCATTTTTGTCCACTTGAGTTTCTCAGAAGAAACAGGAATAGATAAACTGTGTGTGTTATTTGTAAAATGTTCTCTCGACTCCTTCAGTGAGGAAAGAGAAGTGGTAAAGGTTTCTACTCTCTCCTTCAGGTGCTGCAGTGTGATCGTCAGGCGTCAGACTCAGACAGTGGACCAACAGCAGACATCCAGTCCACTGCACCCGGGCCAGGACCAGGACCAGGACCAGGACCAGGACCAGGACCAGGACGGGACACCACTGACACACTCAGTACGTTTACCTTCACAAGACATTTTCAGCAGCCTTTTTATGTAAAACCTTTTTCTCCGGAGATGACGAATGTTAAACAAATGGAAGTATAGCAATGTCAGTATATGATAACTTATAAATCACATGTATGAGCATATATGTGTGAGACGTACATGGACATAAAAATTAAATATGTTTAGTTTATATATTTTGTCATATCAGAATTAGCTTGTTTGCTACATTCATAGCCCTGTGTGCCTTTTACACTAATAAATACATAAAACAACCATGTAAATGAAAGCAAAATAATCATCTTGAACGCACCTCAGTCCTAAAAGTCCAACCAGTGTGACAGTTAATCCGAGTTTGTGCTTCATGCTAACGTTAGCCACAGGGGCTGTGTGTTTTATGCTAACAGCAGCAGCTACTAACAGTTTTAGTAGCACGTCTGTCACTGTGGAAGACTTCAGTACTATGCAGTGCAGAGACCAGAGTGCAAAGGATAGAGTGCGTGCAGGCAGGCAGGATGTTGGGATGTTAAGACACTATAACCTCCAGAATAACTTACCAACCCTTGCTTTAATTGTGTTACTTATTTATAAAGACTCTCTAGACTTAGCATAGAGACATTGGGGCAGGAAGCTGAGGGTGACATTAATAATTTAGACCTCGGCCACATTCTTCTTTTGGAAATGGAAATAAAATGTAAAATAAACACCTCCTGCTATGCAACTGCTCTGCTAGCTACAGGCTAATGCTGAAATGTGAAGGTCTGGTACACACAAACATACGCCCTTTTAAGCGTCGGATCAAAAGCACGCACACTATTTTTGTTTATCCATCCACAAAATCAGGAAGGATAAAGCCCGGGATCCCTGATGTCGGGTCAGAATATGGGTCAAACATGGTTGTGTTGTCACAACCCATTTACTGAGCTCGCAGCTCTGAACCTAAAGAGACATGAGAGAGAGGGAGAGACAGGAAATGAGGCGCGGACAGATATGACATCCTTCCTGTCCTCTTCCTGCGATTGTCTCCCACTGACATCACAGGAAGTAGGCTGGACGAAGCGCCGCAGCACCTGGTGCATGCAGCATGAACGAGCAAACAGCCTCCAGGGAAAGGTTGAATAAATACAGGACTTCACTGAAATGACACTGACATCCAGTCCTGACATTGAAGTGATTCGTCACTAGAAACGTTTTATTCTCTTCCACTTCTTACAATATGTTCACACACAGCAACGTAGCAGTGATGATGCAGAATCATCTCTTCTCGGTGCTTCACTCACAGAAACTCTACATCTAGTCCGCCACGTCACCTGACCAGGGTGTGTTTGATTTCAGACAGGGGGAAGCGCGGCGCGTTCTCAGAGCTGACGGGGTCGATGAGCCGGGCAGCAGGAAAGAAGATCAACCGGATCATCACGTTCTCCAAACGGAAGCCTCCTTTAGCTGGAGAGCACATGTCGTCCTCTGGTCACCATGACAACCCGCGCAGTGGTGAGGACACAGATTCATCAAGACGTTGTTTGACTGATTCGTTGGCTGGTTGGTTAGTTGGTGGAGTTTAACATGAATGTTAAAAAGTAAAAGGAGAAGTTTGGTTTGAAAACAGGATTTGAATAAATCACTTGATCTGACAATGAGCACATTCTCAGGGTCAGAGCTGTCAGATATATTTGTTATAACGTGTAGAATTCCTTGTAACTTTCAACTAACTGATGGATACTTACAGCAAAGTGAATACACAGATTAAAGGGTTGACATGAATGTAATCTGACTCCAGCCATGTGAAGACATTATATATCACCATCTTTCCATCACTGTCTCATCCCTCCTCCACCTCCCAGGCTACCTCAGCGTGTGTCTGAGCGGCTCGTGGAAGGAGCGCTGGTGCGTGGTTCGAGATGGAAGCCTTTACCTGCAGAAGGACCCTGGAGACCAGCGGCCGCCAGTCATTGTGGTGCCACTGAAAGGTGCAGAGGTGGTGCCGGGCGGCCTCGGCCCCAAGCACCCCTTCTCCTTCTGCATCCTGCAGTCAGGCAGCGAGCTCGCTTCTCTAGAGGTACGATACTGTCATCATGTCTGCAGCTCGGCTGGTTTTCTTGAGTGATTTCAGATGTATGGACAGAGATGAGACAGAAAGTTAACGTGCACGGGGATGACACACCTACATTTTAATGGAAACTAAGTAACTCTGTGTGTGTGTGTGTGTGTGTGTGTGTGTGTGTGTGTGTGTGTGTGTGTGTGCGCGCGCATCAGGCCAGCTGCTCAGAGGATCTGGGCCGCTGGCTGGGTGTGTTGTTTGCAGAGACCGGCAGCACCACTCTCCCTGAAGAGCTCCACTATGACTACATCGACGTGGACACGCTCACTGACATACGGCACGCCGCCAGAAACTCCTTCCTGTGAGTCACTTCCTGCGGAATATGTTTGTGTGTTTCTGCGTGGATTCATCAGGACTTCTCTGTCTCTTATCGTGGCGTTAATCCTGAAATGCATCTGTCTCTGCCTCTCTGTTTTTTCCTCTCAGATGGGCCACCACCACTGCAGCTTCCTCCAGCAGCGCCTCAACAGACTCCAGGACATATGACGAGGTCTACGAGAGCGTGGTGAGGAAACATCATGTGAACCACTGATAAAAAACTACATTAAACTTGGAGGCGCTTTAAGCTTTCCGAACCTTAATCTGCCTCACAGCACTGATCCTCCTCTTCCTGTCATGTTCCGTTGCAGATTTATCTAAAATGCCTTGAATTTTTCTGCCTTTTTTATCCTACTAGAAGACATGTTTGAATTTTTGGATGGATGTTCAGGAATAAACATCAGCTTAATGATTAAATTACACATAAATCTCCCTTCAAGACTAAAAATTGGCCCTGGGAATGTTGTAAGCCTTCTTGTTTCTCTGCAGGAGGGGGATGTTGACAGCAGAGCTGGACAGGTGAGACGTCACGCCTCCTTCTCCAGCAGAGACTCTGAAAAAACTGAGCAGCAGGCCGCCGTCAAGAGACACGCCTCCAGTGAGTCATATTACAGCTATATGTCAGAAAACATGGCCGCAGCTCTCTCT